>NC_041387.1:94637445-94639492 GCF_002162155.2 Triticum dicoccoides
TTGTTGGAAAGTCAAACTTTTTTATATTTGTCTGTATTTATACAATAATAGACCAACATTTATGCCATCAAATTAGTAGCATTAGATTCATGATAAAATATATTTTCGTCATATATCTATTTGGTTTCACAAGCATTGATATATATTTGCACAAACTCGGTCAAACTTTGAGATAGTTTGATCCTCCAACAAAATTGAAAGTACACTCTATCAAGGATGGAGGGAGTAGATCAAACTGCTTATATTTATCCACAGCATGTTCATCTCATGCCGAAACATAGAAGCAATATATCATTTAGGAGTACTTGATAGTCTAAAATTGCTTTTATTTACCGTAGTGTAAGCGACAGAAGCTCTGCCAATGGAATATAGATAAGGAGTAGAGTACAAAAGCCAAATGCATAAGCACCTGGGAACAAGAAAATCTCCCATAACCTTTGGCCTCCTCATCTCAGGGTTTCTCCGGAAGAAAACATTGCCTTAATATTACCTCTCTCTGAATCTAAGATGGATGAATTTGTGGCTTCCTCTAAATCTAACTCTGCGTCGGGGCCAGATGGTTTCTCTATAACTTTCTTTAAAAAGTTCGGGGCCAGGTGGTTTCTCTATAAATACAACATGGTGAAGTGCAAGGGGGGAGGCCCCTGTACACAGTTGTTAATTTTAATTATGTTATGCAAAACATATTTTGATAGTTTATTTAGGTATGTAGACGTATTGGGCCCTTATTTGACATGGGCCCTAGGCCACCACACATTTTGCCATGATCTAGGTCCATCACTGTGCGCCGTGGGCATGACCGCGGGAGGATGCGAAGTGGAATCGATTCCATAAGTATCAATTCCATATTGAAACTGTGTGTGTTCTCTTCATCTTTGGAAGCTCTTCTATGTTTTTCCTTCTTTCTCTAGCATTTGATTCCTATGTATTCATACGTGTAATGTCGACAAACATAATCACGACATAATTGCCATCCATCTTTGTGAAATAACGTTGATTTGTTCGATTGTGTATACTGTGTACTTGTGTTGACTATGGATTTATCGAAGAAGTGTGTTTGCGTGTACAAATAATTTCTACCGAAACAGTTTGTGTATTTCATAGCCCCACACACCTCTATCTATTTCTCTCTTTTTGAACCAATAGTATATTAATTCACAACATGCTTATGTCATGCCAAATAGAGATGCATGATAAAGTTTTCAACTGCACAGATTTACAGTAAAACTGTAGTTGAATCAAAATACAATTTCAGCACAACTTCATCCAATAATAAAGGATGTTCATGTGATGCCATCCCAATAGTACCTGATTTCATCCCCTCACCCACCCATCTTCTGAATTCAAGATGACATCCTCCATTGCACACATATTCTATAGATTTTTGAATCACAATTGATTGCAAACAATGCTTGGGAGCTCATCACCTGAAAAAAAAGTTACCAAACCATCTATCTTCCTAAAATTCAGTTTTTTTATCCACCACAAACTACAAATGTTTCTCCCTTTCATGTAAATATCTCAGATTCTCAACTAAGTTTTCCGACATGCAAAGTCACATGCTTTTCCTTCCACTAGATGATGCCCTATCTGTTGCCACAGAAACCTTGGTAAAACAAATGCATAAGCAGGTGATTAAAAACAACTAAAATTAATGAAAAGATAAATGTAGGAATGTTCTCGGTTTATGTTCTAAAATAATTAAAACCTACAAAGTATGTGATAGAATGATGTATATAAAAAGGAACTTTTGAATTTAACTTAATGCAACATCATATTTTAAAAAGTTGTGAAGCATGAGCTATTCGACCCACTCAAAATGCTTTCATGTCAGGACAACATATACTAGAGGGTGTGGTCATTTCACATGCAACTTTAAACGAAATTCATTTGAAGAAACTTTACGGAATTATCTTTAAAGTGGATTTCGACAAGGCGTATGGTAAAGTTAATGGACCTTGCTTTGCATATGAAAGGTTTTGATCCTAATTGGAGGCAACACGTTATGGCTTTTGTTCATGGGGGGAGGGGGTAGTGTGGGGGTTAA
>NC_041387.1:94639871-94667371 GCF_002162155.2 Triticum dicoccoides
GGGGTTACAGTAGGGAGATCCGCTTTCTCCAATGCTTTTCATGTTGCAAATATGTTGGTGGTCCTCATTGGTAGAGCCAAGGAGAGGGTGTTCCATTCTACGATATGATGACACGATCATTTTCATGGAGCATGATATAGACAAGGAATATGAAATTTGTTATGTGCCTTTTTCGTACTATTGTCTTATACGTCTCCAACGTATTCATAATTTTTTATTGTTCCATGCTATTATAGTATTAATTTTGGATGTTTTATATGCATTTATATGCTATTTGTATCATTTTTGGGACTAACCTATTAACCTAGTGCTAGTGTCAGTTGTTTTTTTTTGTTTTTTTGGCTTTTCAGAAAATCAATTTTAAACGGAGTCCAAACATGATGGAACTTTACAACGATTTTTTACCAACCAGAATGGACCCACGACGGTTCAGGAGAAGAACAGAAGAGTCACGAGGGAGCGACCAGCTCCAAGCACACCCGGGGGGGAGGCGTCCCCTAAACTTATGGGAGCCTCATGGCACATCTTGACATAATTCTGCCTCTATAAATTCTTGAATATTCCCAATATACCAGAGAGCCTTCCGAAACACTTTTTTCGCCGCCACAAGCTTCTGTTCTTCCGTGATCCCATCTGGAGGCCTTTTCCGGTACTCTGTCGGAGGGGGGATCGATCACAGAGGGCTTCAACATCATCCTTGCTGCCTTCCGATGATGCGTGAGTAGTTCACCATAGACCTAGGTTTCCATAGCTAGTAGCTAGATGGGTTCTTCTCTCTCTTTGATCTTCAATACAATGTTCTCCTCGATGTTCTTGGAGTCCTCGTTGATGTAATCTTCTTTTGCGGTGTGTTTGTTGGGATCCGATGAATTGTGGGTTTATGATATGAATATTAATGGAGTATATTCTAAAATTTATTATGAACGATTATCATAGCTTTGTATTTATCTCTAATCTATCTGTTTGGTTTGGCCAACTAGATTGATTTATCTTTAGTGACAGAGGTGTTTTGTGATGGGTTCAATCTTGCGGTGCTCTATCCCAGTGAAAGAAAGGGACAAGACACATATTTTTATTGTTGCCATTAAGGGTAAAACGACGAGGTTTATTCATATTGATTGAGTTTACTTTGTCTACATCATGTCATCTTACTTAATGCATTACTCTATTTTATACTTAATACCCGATATGTATGCTGGATTGCGGTTGATGGGTGGAGTAATAGTAGTAGATGCAGACAGGAGTCGATCTACTTGTCTAGGACATCATGCCTATATACATGATCATTGCCTTGAATATCGTCATAGCAATGCGCTTTTCAATCAACTGCCCAACAGTAAAAAAAATACCCATCGTATGCTATGTGTTTGAGAGAGAAGCCTCTAGTGAAAACTATGGCCACCGGGTCTACTTTCATTATATTTAAAAACATAAAAATACCTTGCTGCAATTTTCTATTTTATTTTATTTTATCTTTACAATTTATCTACCTACCACTATAAGATTTAATCCTTGCAAGTAACTTCTGAGGGGATTGGCAACCCCCTTGTTTGCGTTGGGTGCAAATATTTGCTTTTGTGTGTGCATGTGTTGTTCACGAGGCTTTGTGTGATTCTCCTACTGGATTGATAACATTGGTTCTTAATTGAGAGAAATAATTATCTCTACTATACTGCATCATCCTCTCCTCTTTGAGGATATCCCAACGCAGCTCACAAGTAGCACTATCCGACTTTAAAATTAATTTTCATATGAGTGAATTTTTCTGCTTTGGATGCGCCAAAGAAGAAAATAACTATAGGAAGATGTTTGATTGCGAGATTATTACACTAAATTTAGTTATCTTAGAATACCAATTCATCACTGCAAGTCAACAAATAAAGAGTGGAAGTGTATTAAGGATAGATTTGAAAAGAAACTTAATTGTTGGGAAGACAAAATGGCGTATGGTGGTATGTTGATCCTCGTGATTTCAGTGGTCATGAGCCCTCCTATGTTCATGTTTCTTTCTTTGAAGTACCCATAGGGGTGCAGAAGGACTTGATTTTTATCCATCTCACTTTTTCTGGTAGAGTAATGAGAATAAGGCCAATAATCACCTATCGAGGTGGGATATCTTGTGTCGGCCTAACGACCAAAGTTTGTGGGTATAGAGAATCTTGGCTTCAAAAATAAAGGTTTGCTTAGTAAATGGCTTTACCGGCTCTCCTCTGAGAGGGAGGGAGTATGGATATAGTTATTCAATAACAAGTATCTACATTCAAATAACTTGTCCAAAGTAATGGTCCAGTCGAACGACTCACCTTTTCGAAGGGTTTGAGGAGGACTAAGGTTACTTTATTTAATAGGGGGAGTTTTAATTGAAGATGGTTGCACTACACACTTTTGGGAGGATATCTGGATACGGGAAACGCCTTTAGCTTTATAATATTGTGCATTATAAGGATGCTTATGTCAGCACAATTTTGGGGTCGTCTCCTTTAAATGTCCAGTTGAGGCCAGAATTGATTGGAGATAGATAGGCAACTTGGATTAATTAGTTAGAAGTTTGATGGAGGTCACCTTCTCTAATAAAACACTTTTCTTTGGAGGTTAACCTCGTCGGGAGTGTATTTTGTTAAGTCAATGTACATGGATCTGATAACTACTGGGCCGGTTTATGTTCATATTTGGAAGGCCCAAGTGCATTTGAAGATTAAAATTTTTGTGTGGTTTGTGCATAGGAGTGTCATTCTTACTAAGAACAATTTACCAAAAAATAGAAGGCAAGGTAGCAAACAATGTTGGTTCTGTGATAAGGAGGAAATAATTCATCGTTTGTTTCTTACTTGCCCATTCGCCAAGTCATTATGCACACAATTCATGTGGCTTTTAATTTGCCTCCACTGATGTGTATGTCAAAAAAATGGTAACTAGTTGGGTGGGGTTGAGTCCAAAATCTATTGCATGAACCTATGTGTGAGTTTGTGTCTTTATTTGTCTATGTGGAATTGTAGGAAGAATTGTTTATTTAATAGAAAAAAGATTCACAATTTTTGTAGGTTATCCACCGACCTATAGGATGGATCCATACGCGCTCCTTACTTCACTATGCGTAAGTGTGCAAACTTATGGTCTATGGGTGCAACCAACGGGAACGTAAATTATCCGAACCACAATTTTTATTTACACACAAGAGACAATGCAAAATATTATATATCTTCTTTATTGCTACCTTTTTAGGGAGAAAATTATGATCTATTCATAATCAATCATGCTAGTATAGAGAATACCGGAGGTAATAAAAATTACAACCAGGTTGTTGGACCACCTAATGATGGCTTTGATACGTCTCCAACGTATCTATAATTTTTGATTGTTCCATGTTGCTGTATTATCAATCTTGGATGTTTTATATTCATTTACTAGCAACTTTATATCATCTTTTGGGACTAACCTATTGACATAGTGCCCAGTGCCAGATGTTGTTTTCTGCTTGTTTTTTTACTTTGCAGAATATCAATACCAAGCGAAGTCCAAATGCAACAAAACCTTTTGGAGATTTTTTCTGGACAGAAGACACCCAGGGAGCCAAAGAAGTGCATGGGAGGAGGCCTGTCGGGGCCGCTAGGCACCACGGCACTCCAGAAGACCCAAGCACGCCCTGGTGGGTAGTGGAGCCCACGAGAAGCTTCTTGAAAGTGCAACTATCCCTGGGTTGTTTTGGTAATGATTAACAACATATAGCTCATTGAACTAATGCTATTTCAAGATAAATATTTCTGGAAAGTCCAATGATTGACATGGCATGGATTAGGATTGTGGACCCCTCAAAATGCTAAGGACAAAGGATTGGCTCAAGCTCTAAAAGCTCAAGACTCTACATTTTACTTTTAGTGATCAAGATCACATTGAGTCTATAGGAAAAGCCAATACTATTAAAAGGGGATAAGGTTTTGCTTAATGGCTTGCTTGCTCAAAATGCTTAATGATATGCTCCAAAGCCCTCAACTACTTTCTCATATCCACATATGTCCCAAACCAAAAGTCAAACTCGCCCCCAGCAATTTGATCCATCCGACGCCACCGAGTTCATTTGACATAGCCACTGCCAGAAACCCTAGTCACTTCGGTCTCACCAACGGGGATCTTGGTCACATCGAGATGGGATTGCAAACTCTCTGTTTCCCTTTGTAACGTTTCGGTCTAACCGAGATGAGCGATCGGTCCCACCGAGTTCGCAATGCAAACTCCCTATTTCACTTTTGTAACGTTTCGGTCCCACCGAGATGAGCGAATCTGTCCCACCGAGTTTGCCTGAAAAACTCTCTTGTTAGCTTATTACCAAAGTCGGTCCCACCAAGTTTGTGTAATGGGTCTCACCGATATTACGTTATGCCCTAACCCTAATAAAATCGGTCCCACCGAGTTGACATGTCGGTCCCACCGAAATGCCTAACAGTCACATTATGAACTAAATCGGCCTGACCGAGTTTTATGCTTCGGTCCCATCGAGTTTGGTGAATTGTGTGTAACATTTAGATTTTGTGTGGAGGCTATATATACCCCTCCACCCACTCCTCATTCGTGAGGAAAAGCCATCAGAACATGCCTACACTTCCAGCATTCATTTTTTGAGAAAGAACCACCTACTCATGTGTTGAGGCCAAGATAATCCAACTCAACCATATGAATCTTGATCTCTAGCCTTCCCCAAGTTGCTTTCCACTCAAATCATCTTTCCACCAAATCCAATCCTATGAGAGAGAGAGAGTTGAGTGTTGGGGAGACTATCATTTGAAGCACAAGAGCAAGGAGTTCATCATCAACACACCATCTATTACCTTTTGGAGAGTGGTGTCTCCTAGATTGGTTAGGTGTCACTTGGGAGCCTCTGTCAAATTGTGGAGTTGAACCAAGGAGTTTGTATGGGCAAGGAGATCGCGTACTTCATGAAGATCTACCCTAGTGAGGCAAGTCCTTCGTGGGTGATGGCCATGGTGGGAGAGACAAGGTTGCTTCTTCGTGGACCCTTTGTGGGTGGAGCCCTCCGTGGACTCGCGCAGCCGTTATCCTTCGTGGGTTGAAGTCTCCATCAACATGGATGTACGATAGCACCACCTATCAGGACCACGCCAAAAATCTCCGTGTCAACATTGCGTTTGCTCCCTCCAAACTCATCCCCTTAATTTACCTTCATATACAATGATTTACATTCTGCTGCTATACTCTTAGAATTGCATGTGTAGGTTGATTTCTTGACTTGTGCTAAGTTGCTAAAATCTGCCAAGAACTAAAATTGGGAAACGGCTAGATCATTTATTTGGTCAAGTAGTCTAATCACCCCCCTTTAGGCATACTTTTGATCTACAAGTGGTATCAGAGCTATGGTCTCCATTTGCCTTGATCATAGCCTTGGTTTCACAACCTAGGAGAGTATGGCGTCTAGTGAGGGAAATTACCACCGGGGAGGTCTTTACTTTGATGGTACTAATTTTGCTAGTTGGAAGCATAAGATGAAAATGCATATTCTTGGACATAACCCCGTCGTTTGGGCTATTGTGTGTATTGGATTGCAAGGTGAATTCTTCGATGGGAGAGAACTGACCCATGAAGCTACCGCGGAAGAGTTGAAGATGCTACAATACAACGCTCAAGCTTGGGATATTCTCTTCAACGGATTGTGCCCCGAAGAATTCAACAAAATCAGCCGCCTTGAGAATGCAAAGGAAATTTGGGATACTTTGATTGATATGCACAAAGGTACCGACTCCGTCAAGGAATCCAAATTGGATGTGCTTCAAAGTCAAATTGACAAGTTCAAAATGAAGGATGGTGAAGGTATCGCTGAAATGTACTCTAGGCTTGCTCTCATCACAAATGAGATTGTCGGCTTAGGAAGTGAAGAGATGACTGATAGATTCATCATCAAGAAGATCCTAAGAGCCTTGGATGGAAAATATGATACCCTGTGAACATTGATCCAAATGATGCCAAATTACAAAGATCTCAAGCCAACAGAAGTCATTGGAAGAATTGTTGCTCATGAGATGTCACTCAAGGATAAAGAGGAACTTCACAACAAGTCAAGTGGTGCTTACAAAGCCTCATGTGATGCTCCTACATCATCAAGTGAGAAACAAACCTTCAATGAAGAATTGATCCTAATGGTGAAGAACTTCAACAAGTTCTACAAGAGTAGAAGCAAGGAAAGAAGTTCCAAGTCAAGGTCCTGCAATGACAAAAGATCTTCGAGTCGTGAACATAATTGCTACAATTGTGGAAGACTCGGACACTACTCCAATGAGTGTACGGCTCCCTACAAAAGGAGAGAAGATTCACCTAAAAGAAGAACTAGAAGAGATGAATCACCACCAAGAGAGAGAAGGAGTAGAGATGATCGTTATGAACGAAGAACCTCCCGGAGAAGCAAGATTCAGAAAGGAAGGACAAATCATCAAAGAGCTACACAAAGCGAAGACATCAAGCTCATGTTGGTCAATGGGTATCCGGCTCTGACTCCGACCATCACTCCAAAAGAAGTTATCACTCTGACTCTGAATATACTCAAGATGAAGGTGTTGCCGGTCTAGCACTTCTGTCAACCAACTCCTATGACATATTTGACTCACCAAATGAAGGAATTGGAAGATGCTTCATGGGTAAAGGCCCAAAGGTATCACACCCCAAGTATGTTGATTTCAATAGTGATGAAGATGATTTGTTAGGTGATGATGATTTACGTGTTGACAACTCTAGTGATGAAAACTATGATGAAACGTCAATTAATCATGCTAATCAAGATAAAACGAATGACAATGAAAAGGAGAAGATTGAACGTCTAATAAAGAACTAAACACTCCTAAGTTAGCTCATGAAACTACCTTGGAAGATCATTGAGAACTTTTAAAGACTCATGAGAAGTTACACTTTGAAAAGCTCAACCTAGAGCAAGAGCATGAGTTTTTAAAGGCAATCAATGATGATCTTCGCAAGAAAAGTTCTTCTTACATTGCCAAACATTTACTCTTATCTACTTACATACCACAAGTAAAATCTAGCAACAAAGGTAAGAAAGATTCTTCCTCTAGTAGTAACAATAATCATGCTAAATCCAATGTTGTTGCTTCTAGTAGTTCTCTTGATTCCACTAATGATTTTCTTAGCCAAGTTACACTTGAGCAAGAAAATAGCTTATTGAAGGGAATTATAGAGAAAAGTGTTTACAAGAGCCTTGCCGGAAGTAAGCAATTTGAGGAAATTGTACGCAAGCAAGGAAGGCACCGGAAGAATCAAGGTGTTGGTTTTGAACGAAAGTTCAATGCCAATGGAGTTGGCATATTTTGAGATTAGGATTTGTCACTCCGATTATCGGAAAGGTATCTCTGGGCCCTCTCGGTAATGCACATCACTATAAGCTTTGCAAGCAATGTGACTAATGAGTTAGTTGCGGGATGATGCATTACATAGCGAGTAAATAGACTTGCCGGTAACGAGATTGAACTAGGTATTGAGATACCGACGATCGAATCTCGGGCAAGTAACATACCGATGACAAAAGGAACAATGTATGTTGTTATGCGGTTTGACCGATAAAGATCTTCATAGAATATGTGGGAGCCAATATGAGCATCCAGGTTCCGCTATTGGTTATTGACCGGAAACGTGTCTCGGTCATGTCTACATAGTTCTCGAACCCGTAGGGTCCGCACGCTTAAAGTTCGGGGATGATTTATATTATGAGTTATGTAATTTGATGTACCAAAGGTAGTTTGGAGTCCCGGATGAGATTGGGGACATGACGGGAAGTCTCGAAATGGTCAAGACGTAAAGATCTATATATTGGACGACTATGTTCGGACATCGGAAAGGTTCCGAGTGATTCGGGTATTTTTCGGAGTACCGGAGAGTTACGGGAATTCGCTGGGAGGGTCAATGGGCCTTCATGGGCCTTAGTGAAATAGAGGGAAACAAGGAAGTGTGGGGTGCGCCCCCCTAGGCCCAAACCGAATTGGTTTAGGGCTTTGGGGGCCGGCCCCCTCTTTCCTTCTCCCCTCCTCCTCTTTCCTTCCCCTCCTAGTTGGACTAGGAAAGGGGGAACCTACTCCTAGTAGGAGAAGGATTCCCCCCTTGGGCGCACCCTATGAGGCCGCCGGCCCCCTCCCCTTGCTCCTTTATATATGGGGGCAGGGGGGCACCTCTAGACACAATAATTGATCTCTTGATCTCTTAGCCGTGTGTGGTGCCCCCCTCCACCATATTCCACCTTGGTAATATTGTAGCGGTGCTTAGGCGAAGCCCTGCGTCGGTAGCATCATCAATACCGTCATCATGCCGTCGTGCTGACGGAACTCTCCCGCAAAGCTCTGCTGGATCGGAGTTCATGGAACGTCATCGAGCTAAACATGTGCTGAACTCAGAGGTGCCGTACGTTCGATACTTGATCGGTCGGATCGTGAAGACGTACGACTACATAAACCGGGTTGTGCTAACGCTTGCGCTTTCGGTCTATGAGGGTACGTGGACAACACTCTCCCCTCTCGTTGCTATGCATCACCATGATCTTGCGTGTGCGTAGGAATTTTTTTGAAATTACTACGTTCCCCAACAGTGGTATTAGAGCCATGTTTTATGCGTAGATGTTATATGCACGAGTAGAACACAAGTGAGTTGTGGGCAATACAAGTCATACTGCTTACCAGCATGTCATACTTTGGTTCGGCGGTATTGTTGGATGAAGCGGCCCGGACCGACATTACGCGTACGCTTACGCGAGACTGGTTCTACCGACATGCTTTGCACATAGGTGGCTGGCGGGTGTCAGTTTCTCCAACTTTAGTTGAACCGAGTGTGGCTACGCCCGGTCCATGAGAAGGTTAAAACAACACTAACTTGACGAACTATCATTGTGGTTTTGATGCGTAGGTAAGAACGGTTCTTGCTCAGCCTGTAGCAGCCACGTAAAACTTGCAACAACAAAGTAGAGGACGTCTAACTTGTTTTTGCAAGGCATGTTGTGATGTGATATGGTCAAGACGTGATGCTATATTCTATTGTATGAGATGATCATGTTCTGTTGAATTTATCGGCAACTAGCAAAAACCTTATGGTTGTCTCTTTATTGCATAAGATGCAAGCACCAAATAATTGCTTTACTTTATTACTATGCGATAGAAATAGTTGCAAGAGCAATAGTTGGCGAGACGACCATGTGACGACACATTGATATATATCAAGATGATGGAGATCATGGTGTCATGCCGGTGAAGATGGAGATCATGACAGTACATTGGAGATGGAGATCAAAGTCGCAAGATGATCATGGCCATATCATGTCACATATTTTGATTGCATATGATGTTTATCTTTTATACATCTTATTTTGCTTAGTTCGACGGTAGCTTTATAAGATGACCTCTCACTAAATTTCAAGGTATAAGTGTTCTTCCTGAGTATGCACCGTTGTGAAAGTTCTTCGTGCTGAGACACCACGTGATGATCGGGTGTGATAGGCTCTACGTTCAAATACAACGGGTGCAAAATAGTTGCACACGCGGAATACTCAGGTTAAAGTTGACGAGCCTAGCATATACAGATATGGCCTCGGAACACTGAGACCAAAAGGTCGAGCGTGAATCATATAGTAGATACGATCAACATAATGATGTTCACCATTGAAAACTACTCCATCTCACGTGATGATCGGACATGGTTTAGTTGATTTGGATCACGTGATCACTTAGATGATTAGAGGGATGTCTATCTAAGTGGGAATTCTGAAGTAATATGATTAATTGAACTTTAATTTATCATGAACTTAGTCCTGATAGTATTTTGCAAATTATGTTGTAGATCAATAGCTCGCATTGTTGCTTCCCTATGTTTATTTTTGATATGTTCCTAGAGAAAACTATGTTGAAAGATATTAGTAGTAACGATGCCGATTAGGTCCATGATTTGAGGTTTATCCTCATTGCCGCACAGAAGAATTATGTCCTTGATGCACCGCTAGGTGACAAACCTATTGCAGGAGCAGATACAAACGTTATGAACGTTTGGCTAGCTCAATATGATGACTACTTGATAGTTTAGTGCACCATGCTTAACGGCTTAGAATCGGGACTTCAAAGACGTTTTGAACGTCATGGACCATATGAGATGTTCCAGGAGTTGAAGTTAATATTTCAAGCAAATACCCGAGTTGAGAGATATGAAGTCTCCAACAAGTTCTATAGCTAAAAGATGGAGGAGAATTGCTCAACTAGTGAGCATGTGCTCAGATTGTCTAGGTACTACAATCGCTTGAATCAAGTGGGAGTTAATCTTCCAGATAAGATAGTGATTGACAGAGTTCTCTAGTCACCATCACCAAGTTACTAGAACTTCATGATGAACTATAGTATGCAAGGGATGACGAAAACGATTCCCGAGCTCTTCGTGATGTTGAAATCGACGAAGGTAGAAATCAAGAAAAAAGCATCAAGTGTTGATGATTGACAAGACCACTAGTTTCAAGAAAAGGGAAAGAAAGGGAACTTCAAGTAGAATGACAAGCAAGTTGTCACTCCCGTGAAGAAGCCCAAAGCTGGACCGAAGCCTGAAACTGAGTGCTTACACTGCAAAGGAAATGGTCACTGGAAGCGGAAATGCCCTGAATATTTGGTGGATAAGAAGGATGGCAAAGTGAACAAGGGTATTTTTGATATAAAGGTTAATTATGTGTGCCTTACTAGTGTTGATAGTAGCCCCTGAGTATTTGATACTTGTTCGGTTGCTAAGATTAGTAACTCAAAACAGGAGTTAATAAACAGAGACTAGTTGAGGGGGAAGTGACGATGAGTGTTGGAAGTAGTTTCAAGATTGATATGATCATCATCACACACTCCCTATACTTTTGGGATTAGTCTTAAACCTAAATAAATGTTATTTGGCGTTTGCATTGAGCATGAATATGATTTGATCATGTTTATTTCAATACGGTTATTCATTTAAAGTCAGAGAATAATTGTTGTTCTGTTTACATGAATAAAATCTTCAATGGTCATACACCCAATGAAAATAGTTTGTTGGATCTCGATTGTAGTGATACACATATTCATAATATTGATGCCAAAAGATGCAAAGTTGATAATGATAGTGCAACTTATTTGTGGCACTGCCGTTTGGGTCATATCAGTGTAAAGCACATGAAGAAACTCCATAAAGACGGATTTTCGGAATCACTTGGTTATGAATCATTTGATGCTTGCGAACCATGCCTTTTGGGCAAGATGACTAAAACTCCGTTCTCCGGAACAATGGAACGAGCTACTTACTTGTTGGAAATAATACATACCGATGTATGGAGTCCAATGAGTATTAAGGCTCGTGGCGGGTATCGTTATTTTCTGACCTTCACAGATGATTTGAGCAGATATGGATATATCTACTTGATGAAACATAAGTCTGAAACAGTTGAAAGGTTCAAAGAATTTTAGAGTGAAGTGGACAATCATCATAACAAGAAAATAAAGTTTCTACGATCTGATCGTGGAGATGAATATTTGAGTTATGAGTTTGGCCTTCAGTTAAAATAATGTGGAATAGTCTCACAAACTCATGCCACCTCGAACACCACAGCGTAACGGTGTGTCCGAACATCATAACCGCACTTTTGATATGGTGCGATCAATGATGTCTCTTACCGATTTACCAATATCGTTTTGGGGTTATGCATTAGAGATATCTACATTCACGTTAAATAGGGCACCATCTAAATCCGTTGAGACGACACCGTATGAATTATGATTTAACAATAAAACCTAAGATGTCGTTTCTTAAAGTTTGGAGTTGCGATGCTTATGTGAAAAAGTTTCAACCTGATAAGCTCGAACCCAAATCAGAGAAATGCGTCTTCATAGGATACCCAAAGGAGACTGTTGGGTACACCTTCTAATCACATATCTGAAGGCAAAATATTCATTGCTAAGAATGGATCCTTTCTAGAGAAGGAGTTCCTCTTGAAAGAAGTGAGTGGGAGGAAAGTAGAACTTGATGAGGTAATTGTACCTTCTCCTGAATTGGAAAGTAGTTCATCACAGAAATCAGTTCCAGTGATTGCTACACCAATTAGTGAGGAAGCTAATGATGATGATCATGAAACTTCAAATCAAGTTACTACAGAACCTCGTGGGTCTTCCAGAGTACGGTCTGCACCAGTGTGGTATGGTAATCCTATTCTGGAAGTCATGTTACTAGACCATGATAAACCTACGAACTATGAGGAAGCGATGATGAGCCCAGATTCTGTGAAATGGCTTGAGGCCATGAAATCTGAGATGGGATCCATGTATGAGAACAAAGTATGGACTTTGATTGACTTGCCCGATGATCGATGAGTTATTAATAATAAATGGATCTTCAAGAGGAAGACGAACGCTGATAGTAGTGTTACTATCTACAAAGCTAGACTTGTCGAAAAAGGTTTTTGACAAAGTTCAAGGTGTTGAATACAATGAGATTTTCTCACTCGTATCGATGCTTAAAAGTCTGTCCGAATCATGTTAGAAATTGCCACATTTTATGAAATCTGGCAAATGGATGTCAAAACTGCATTCCTTAATGGTTTTCTTAAAGAAGAGTTGTATATGATGCAACCAGAAGATTTTGTCAATCCTAAAGGTGCTAACAAAATTGTGCAAGCTCCAGTGATCCATCTATGGACTGGTGCAAGCATCTCAGAGTTGGAATATACGCTTTGATAAGTTTATCAAAGCATATTGTTTTATACGGACTTGAAGTGAAGCCTGTATTTACAATAAAGTGAGTGGGAGCACTACATCCTTTCTGATAAGTATATGTGAGTGACATATTGTTGATCAGAAATGATGTAGAATTTTTCTGGAAAGCATAAAGAAGTGTTTGAAAGGAGTTCTTTAAAAGAAAGATCTCAGTAAAGCTACTTACATATTGAGCATCAAGATCTATTGAGATAGATCAAGACGCTTGATAAGATTTTTTCAATGAGTACATACCTTGATGATATTTTGAAGTAATTCAAAATGGAACAATCAAAGAAGGAGTTCTTGCCTGTGTTGCAAGGTGTGAAGTTGAGTAAGACTCAAAACCCGACCATGGCAGAAAATAGAAAGAGAATGAAAAGTCATTCCCTATGCCTCAGTCATAGGTTCTATAAAGTATGCTATGCTGTGTACCAGATATACCTTGCTCTTAGTTTGGCAAGGGAGTACAATTTTGATCTAAGAGTAGATCACTGGACAGCGGTCAAGAAAATTCTTAGTGAGGACTAAGGAAATATTTCTCGATTATGGAGGTGATAAAAGAGCCCGTCATAAAGAGTTACATCGACACAAGCTTTTACACCAATTCAGATGACTCTAAGTCTCAATCTGGATACATATTGATAGTGGGAGCAATTAGATAAAGTAGCCCCGTGCAGAGCATTGTAGACATAGAATATTTGCAAAATACATACGGCTCTGAATGTGGCAGACCCGTTGACTAAACTTCTCTCACGAGCAAAACATGATCACACCTTAGTACTCTTTGGGTGTTAATCACATAGCAATGTGAACTAGATTATTGACTCTAGTAAACCCTTTGGGTGTTGGTCACATGACGATGTGAACTATGGGTGTTAATCATATACATGTATGAATATTGGTGTTAAATCACATGGCGATGTGAACTAGATTATTGACTCTAGTGCAAGTGGGAGACTGAAGGAAATATGCCCTAGAGGCAACAATAAATTTATTATTTATTTCCTTATTTCATGATAAATGTTTATTATTCATGCTAGAATTGTATTAACCGGAAACATAATACATGTGTGAATACATAAACAAACATAGTGTCACTAGTATGCCTCTACTTGACTAGCTCGTTAATCAAAGATGGTTAAGTTTCCTAACCATAGACATGAGTTGTCCTTTGATTAACGGGATCACATCATTATGAGAAAGATGTGATTGACTTGACCCATTCCGTTAGCTTAGCACTTGATCATCTAGTATGTTGCTATTGCTTTCTTCATGACTTATACATGTTCCTATGACTATGAGATTATGCAACTCCCGTTTACCGGAGGAACACTTTGTGTGCTATCAAACGTCACAACGTAATTGGGTGATTATAAAGGAGCTCTACAGGTGTCTCTGAAGGTACATGTTGAGTTGGCGTATTTCGAGATTAGGATTTGTCACTCCGATTGTTGGAGAGGTATCTCTGGGCCCTCTCGGTAATGCACATCACTATAAGCCTTGCAAGCAATGTGACTAATGAGTTAGTTGCGGGATGATGCATTACATAACGAGTAGAGAGACTTGCCGATAATGAGATTGAACTAGGTATTGAGATACCGACGATCGAATCTCGGGCAAGTAACATACCGATGACAAAAGGAACAACGTATGTTGTTATGCGGTTTGACCGATAAAGATCTTTGTAGAATATGTGGGAGCCAATATGAGCATCCAAGTTCCGCTATTGGTTATTGACCGGAAACGTGTCTCGGTCATGTCTACATAGTTCTCGAACCCATAGGGTCCGCACGCTTAAAGTTCGGTGACGATTTATATTATGAGTAATGTGTTTTGATGTACCGAAGGTAGTTCGGGGTCCCGGATGAGATCAGGGACATGATGAGGAGTCTCGAAATGGTCGAGACATAAAGATCGATATATTGAATGACTATATTCGGACACCGGAAAGGTTCCGAGTGATTCGGGTATTTTTTAGAGTACCGGAGAGTTACGGGAATTCGCCGGGAGGGTCAATGGGCCTTCATGGGCCTTAGTGGAAATAGAGGGCAGCAAGGAAGTGTGCGGTGTGCCCCCCCTAGGCCCAAACCGAATTGGTTTAGGGCTTTGGGGGCCGGCCCCCTCATTCCTTCTCCCCTCCTCCTCTTTCCTTCCCCTCCTAGTTGGACTAGGAAAGGGACTCCTAGTAGGAGTAGGATTCCCCCTTGGGGCGCACCCTATGAGGCCGACGACCCCCTCCCCTTGCTCCTTTATATACGGGGGCAGGGGGCACCTCTAGACACAACAATTGATCTCTTGATTTCTTAGCCGTGTGCGGTGCCCCTCCACCATATTCCACCTCGGTAATATCGTAGCGGTGCTTAGGCGAAGCCCTGCGTTGATAGCATCATCAACACCGTCATCACGCCGTCGTGCTGACGGAACTCTTCTGCAAAGCTCTGTTGGATCGGAGTTCGTGGGATGTCATCGAGCTGAACGTGTGCTGAACTCGGAGGTGTCGTACGTCGGTACTTGATCGGTCGGATCATGAAGACGTACGACTACATCAACCGCGTTGTGCTAACGCTTCCGCTTACGGTCTACGAGGGTACGTGGACAACACTCTCCCCTCTCGTTGCTATGCATCACCATGATCTTGCGTGTGCATAGGAATTTTTTTGAAATTACGACGTTCCCCAACAACTGCTGCTTCAACAAAGCCTCGCATGAACAGGAAAGCATCAGCCAGGAGAGTACCAACATCCAAGCCAAGAAAAGTTTGTCACAGGAGAAACCATGAAATTCACTCTAGAATCTGATGATGGTGAAGCAGTTGGTGATGGTAAGAAGAAGAATAGGGCAAGAACCACTACTGCTAAAGTTCTTGGAAAGTCAACAATGGTGAGAGATTCCAAAGAGGAAGAGGAAGAGGATGCTGCACCAGCACCCAAATCCCAAAAGCTTATGGGAGATGCAATCAAGTCAGAGGCTGCTCCTAAGTCCAAACCTGCTCCCAAAGCTGCTGCTCAAACCACCAAGTCTGCACCCAAGAGAAGCACCAGAAACATCCCTACTGAAGAGAAGAACAAGGCCCCAGTGCCTGAAGTTGAAGAAGAAGATGCTGAAGCCCAAGTGCTGAGAAAGCTCAAACCAAATACCCCAGACCACACTCATCTAGTGGCATAGGACATGAGCATCAGGAAGGATGCAGGTCTTAGACTTTGGAGGAAGAATGATCCTTATGATGTGAGAAGGAGAACTGTTGTTGTGAGAACCCGAAATTATCTTCCAGATCCTCCTGTGTTTAATTGTCAACCCCAGGATCATTGTTGACAACACAGTGAAATGATATCATTGCAGAATACGTAAAAGCATTACAAATAATAATATATCTTGCCACAAGGCATACACAGAGAAATGTCTCATGGAATTTATTACAATTAGGAAACAGCGAAAAGTACAATGCGTAGCGACTCCATCTTAGCCACAGGCAGTCAATGTAGTCCACGTGACCTCACTCCTACGGATCGCCATAGTTGTCATAGTCATCACCTTCATCTTCATGGAACTCTGTTGTTCAACAAAGGTATTGCCATGAGTACATTATGTACTCAACATGCCTCCCATGGGGAAGGACCTAATATCTACATGTGGCTTCAAAGGAAGGCTATATGACTCATGTGCATAAAGCTAATTTTGTTTGACAAATAAAGTAGTTGGACAAAAGCAGTTTTAGAAGAAAAACATGTTTTATCTCCAGAATAACTTTCATCTAGTGAGGATCCTCGATCAACTCACGTCCTTCATAGCTTTCAAGAATAGGGACAAAGAGGGAATAAGCAAGACAGGTCCTGTACGTCAAGAAAGATTCATGTGTTGTCCATGAACATGAACACGATTATTCGAATAGTTTTACACTCTACAGAGGTTTTACACTTTACCCACATGACACAATCCCGACTTGTTGCCACCAGTGGCCGCTGGCGTAGTACACCTTTTGGTATACCGGCAGGGAGATTGTGACGAGGTCTTTCATTAGACCAAACTAACTGTGCCAAGCCCACTAGGTTTCAACACGGAAGTAACTGCAGTTCATAGTCCGGACCCCCCTTTTGTGCCGAGGATACTCCTTGCAAGGCAGCTATCCCATCTGCGGTACGGCGATGACGACAATAAGAGTGAACTAACTAATTAACCAAGCTAATGCCCATATAGCATGTGGCTGTACTGTTATCACAATCTTCAAATCCAAGACTTATTAGGCCTCATGCGGCACGGACGACTGATTGCCCCCTTCAACTCGTGAAGGGCGGCCAATCGCTCCTTCAATCCTTGATTCAGTTGTCGCTCGCTCCAGTATTCAGATGGTAAGTTTCACCCAGAGTAAAAGAGGATAGAGAAGGTCATCAAGGGCCAACATGCCTAGCTCAGCGTTAAGTTTCAACTGTCAATGACTTAGAGGTCATTCAACAAGGCACCTATAGGGTGATAAGCATGGATAAGCATTTCTACTCTACCAGAACATTATACTTCTACTCAGGTGTCAAGTGAATAGGCGGTAAGCGGATCAAGGTAATGTGTCAATCGACACGCTAGCTACGAGATTAAAATAGCATGCATATAGTAGTAACCATAAAACAAATGCAATTTTGTAAAGCATAGGATAAGTATGATCAAGAAGGAGGCATGCCTTCGTTGTTGAGTCCTTCTTCGGTAACCTGATTTGTCCTTGTCCAACATCGTCGTTACTCCCTACTCGTCGTAACGATAGCAAAGGCAAGCACAATAAATACCGAAGCAAAAGTAAATCCAAATAACATCCAAAAGAAATTACGAGTGGATGGACAACAAGATATTGATCAGATGGAGATTCGAAATGAGATAGCATGATCGGTGGTGAGGGAGATGATTCAACGAAATGACATGGTTAGGTTGACACAACTAAGGAAGGCTTGGCGATCAATACTGGCGTTGTAATAGAAACTACGATACTACACCAGTAGTGCCCACTACACATCTCAACTAACTATATAGGAAACTATTGTATAACCAACACAATGGCAACAACACACATGGAATGAAACCAACGTATGCATTTTAACTACACAATCACATCATGGTATGATAAAGGTAAAGGTTAACTACAAATAAATATTTAGAATGGTTAATAGCAACCAAATATATACATCAACTATATCATAACTCAAAAGCAAGCATTCCATAAGACACTCAAACCAACATTATAATCCAGTCTAGTCCAGCAATCAAACATCATTCAATAAAATGAATTGAAATGATCTAGGTCTAGACCTAAATCATTAAAATAAAATAGGATCAAGTACATTATATCAAACCAATTCATTTGTCAAACAATTAACAAGAAACTATACAACAACACATGGAACAAATGGATACACAACTATATAAACATGATATGATTAAGATTAACAATCTACCACAAGTAAATATTTGGATGAATCCAAATATTTATAATCATTAACAATAAGCAAAGACTAAACACTAATCATAACAACTATTAGCAAGCATTTCTACAACGAAAGACAAACTAATGCTATCACAAACTAATTGGACAATTAAATAATCAGACACAGCCTATAAGGCATGTGAGTATCGAATCATGAAGATGTCTTATCTAATACCACAAGCATTGAACATATGAGTGATCATGAGAAAAACTGAACTAGGAAATGATCTTAATAATAAAGAACAACTAATATGAATAACCACTAGCAATAATATTATCACCACATGCTTACAATAACAAAGTATGATGCACACACTGAGTGTGTGATCAAAGCACAACTCTACTCACATGATATATGAATCGTCTTAAGTATATGAGTCAGAGCAACAAGTATTAAAACACTCATAAGACTAAGATGTAACGAAGTTAAACATCTATAAGAAAGAACTACACTAAGCAACAATAACACACAGAACATCATAAGACATGAAAGATCACTTGCATGACTATGGCTAGACATACAACAATGCAACAACTAGATATAATGCTAAGCATGGATGATGATCACGCGAGTTGCCAAAGTATGCTACTAATAGAATACAACTCGTAATTATGAGATAACTTAGTTGATATCAACTAACATGACTATCACACAATGAATATCATAGCATGACTAACAAAGACAACATGCCTTATTATCATGTACAATTTACACTTGTAATGACATAAGCTACATAACTAGGGATGATCTATAACATGATTGGACACACACAATATGCATCTACCTACCTAGTCACAACATCATGGTATCAAATTGATCAAGCAAGATGGAATCATACACTACTAGCATGTATCTACCATCATGTATCTCAACCAAGCAAAGCCAACCCTAAGTGTGACCATATAGTACAAACTAGCAATGTTGCAACACTTGGCACATACAATAAGACCATGTATTCTACTTTAAGCAATTACCAATATGGCATGGTAATAAACTAGGATAAATAAACACACATGAAAATTACTAAGATGTTGTAAGCTATGCTCGATGCCACAAAAATAAATTATGTAAAGCAATACAAATATAACCATGACATGAAGTATCCAACCATGTAATCTTGGATAACAAACATCTAAGAAATGAGAAGCACTACACTGTAAAGCGCAATCCTCACACTCTACAAAAGTAATGATCTTCATGCATGATAACACATAATATAAACGCAAACAATAGACCTACAACAAGTACTATGACTGTGATCGATAACAGACCAATTTTCATAACCACTAGTAACAAAACTAGGTAACACAAATAATTTAAATAAACATCACCTAAAGTATCACATGATATGATAAAAAAACCGACAAATACACATGCAACAAAGGTGAAGTCAATATATAACATAAACCAAAGATATCTTCATGCTAGTGAATGAACTAAACTAAATGAAACATGAAGTATTTCACGATTAGATACATAAAGCAAAGCTTAGAATAATTCCATATAAATATAAACATGTTGAGCATTCACCAAATATTGTACGCATGCATAAAAGAGGAAAATACACAATACACCAAATTGTGAAGTGGAAATAACATGCAAAACTTATTTTAAACAAAATATAATCGGTAAACAATAAATTTAACATGCCACATGCCACACACAAAATTATGAGACAACTAGCATACACTCCTAACTATATCCCGAACATATAAAATTAACACAAAAGTTCACCGGTCAACTACTACATATGATAATAATTCACCCAAACTTGTACATAGCTATATCATACGACTACATACCCAAAGAAAGAAAAATATCACATAACTATAATCAGTAAAACAAATAAATCAAGCAATCATATATATGACACACAAAAACTATGAGGGAATACCACCACACACTCCTAGGCATATCATGTGCATATGATAAATGACATATCAATAAGGATCTTTACCGAAAACAAAACGTACTTGGATTTCTATACAAAAACGACTAAGTTCAAGTCTATACTAAAACACGGTTGACCAAACAAAATATATAACTCCATCATGAGGTTACTATGGCCACAAGAAACATTTCATATGTTGACCACAAGATCATTCGATGGACAGAAATTAAAAAGACAAGCCGATGCCATCAAATTGAATTTGGTTTTGGACACGCGTGGCCAATGACTTAGATAGCTCGAAACATGACGTCCAGGAGATAATATGTGTGATGTTGAGGAGGCGTGCATGAGGAATTCTATAGAGGCTCACCGAGTTGGGCGGAACGGTGTGGTGAACTTGACGAACAGTGTACACGCACATGTGAAATTCTTTGCGTATGGTCAATGGAATGTGTTCCTTCTTTCCTGAATGGATTCATCGCATTGAGGGGAACCTTCTGGCGCAAGGGCACGGATGGAGATGCTTGAAGTCACCGGGAACAAGCACCGGCGTCCATGGAGCAGCAGCACTTCGTGGATGAATTTTGGAAGAAGATAGAAGGGAGAGGGCAGGAGGTGGCAAGGGATTGGAAGAGGAGGTGGAGGCACCCATATATATACCCACTGATTTGAGAACGGTTGAGAGAATCAAAGGGTTGCTAGTGCCTGTATGTTTCACCTTCCTGTGTGCATGTACGTTTCGAGTGTGGGCGGATCCGTGAGGAAGGAGAAGCGCTTGGGGTTAGCGTTGGAATATGGAAAGTGGAGAGAAATAAGGCAAGGGAAGAGTCAAGGAGAGGGAATTAAGGAGGCGGCGGTGACTCTGTGCATTTCTCTTCTATGTAGGTTTCTCCAGTGTATGATGGATGTGAGGTTTCTGTGTGTACGTGACAAGGAAAAGTTGAGCTGCCATGTGGTAAATGGGCTAAGGCCCATGTGGAAAAGAAAAAAAAAGAAAAGATGGACTTTGGCCCATTCGGTTGAGAAAGAAATAGAGATAGATAGAAAAGACTGACACATATTGGGCCTAGGTAATTCTGCCCATAGTTAGACGGATGGAAAACAGTAATTAGATTTTTTCCGATGAGAAAATTAAAGAAGAAACGAATTAGATATTTCTAAAAGAAAATCTAGGAAAGGAATAGAAGATCAAACAACAATCAAAAGAAGTTCAAAAATACAGATGCACATAATTTAATATGCTGAAGGGAGAAAAACAAAACCCAACTAAAAGAGAAACTCAATTTAAATTTAAGTTCGCATCAGATCAAGTTAAATCCTCCAAATTATAAAAGTCCAATTTAAGCTTTGTTACCAAATAAAACAAACGAAATTTTCTCGCCCTAATTTTTGAAAAACCCTTTTTTTAACATTCCGAGAATCGGGATGTTACAGGATTATAGGTTCCACACTAAAGAACAGCAAGACTTCTATGAGACCATTCTACTTGACAAGAAGCCAATTGTCTGTGACATGAGATGGGTTGACTAGACATACATCAGAGAGAATGAAGATCACTTCCCAGGTGTCTATGACAGCATCAAGGCTTGTGGAGTTGACAAGTTTGTTGGACAGAAGCTCACTAAGTGGAATGATGAGCTGATCATGCAATTCTACTCCACTGCTCATTTCTATCCTGATGGAAGGATAGTATGGGTGTTTGAAGGTACAAGGTACCAATCAACTGTTGATGAATGGGCCAAGCTGATCAATGCTTCAGAAGCTCATGAGGATGACTTGGATGTGTATGCCAAGAAGAAGAAAGACCACAACTCAATGGCAAGTATGTACAAGAAAATTCCTGATGAAGCACTGGAAACTCATAAGTTGGGCTCTGTGAAGTATTTGTTGTCTGGTTTGTCTACCATCAACACCATCTTGAGGCATCCTCAAAAATTCAAGGTGATGAGTCTGATTGTAGAAACAATCAAGAAGGCAACTGCTGATCAGAAAAGGTATTGTGGGTATGCTCCACAAATTCAGGTGCTCATCAACTCAAATATGGGCACATACACTTATTTGTTGGACAAGGAGCACTTACCTCTCAAGACAGATGTTGAAGACAACACAGTTGTGATGGATGAGAATGTCCCTTCATCAGTGCAAGCACATGAGAAGAGAGCAAGGGCAAGGGCAGAGAAAGCTGCAAAGATGTCAAGTGCTGAACAGGCATCTCAAGTGTTCTTGAAGAGCAAACAAGATCAACTTGGATTTCTGGTCCAATCTACCTTGAGGATTGAGAAGGGCTTGGCCATCGTGACTCAGAATCAGAAGAGTTTGGAGAGGATCATTGAACAAAAATTCTATGATCTTGATCTAAAAGTCAATGAGATACAGACAGTAGTTAAGCAGCTCCAGAAGGAAGCAGAGGAGAAGAAAGGCAAGGCAACTACAGAAGCTTTTCAGTATGTGCCAAGAGGTCAGATATCAGCTGTAGTGCCAGTTCCAGATACATGAGCTACTACATCAGCACCAGCAGCCACAGCTTGAGTGCCACCTGATAACCCGCAAGTATAGGGGATCGCAACAGTTTTCGAGGGTATAGAGTATTCAACCCAAATTTATTGATTCGGCACAAGGGGTGCCAAAGAATATTCTCAAGTATTAGCAGTTGAGTTGTCAATTCAACCGCACCTAGATAAGTTAATATCTGTAGCAAAGTATTTAGTAGCAAAGTAGTATGGAAGTAACGGTAACAGTGGCAAGAGTAATAGTAGCAGTTTTGTAGTAATTGTAATAATGGCAACGATAAAGTAACTAAGCAAAGAGCAATATGTGAAAAGCTCGTAGGCATTGGATCAGTGATGGATAATTATGTCGGATGCGATTCCTCATGTAATAGTTATAACATATGGTGGCACAGAACTACCTCCGGTTCATCAATGTAATGTAGGCATGTATTCCGAATATAGTCATACACGCTTATGGAAAAGAACTTGCATCACATCTTTTGTCCTACCCTCCCGTGGCAGCGAGGTCCTATTGGAAACTAAGGGATATTAAGGCCTCCTTTTAATAGAGTACCGGACCAAAGCATTAACACTTAGTGAATACATGAACTTCTCAAACCACGGTCATCACCAGTAAGTATCCCGATTATTGTCACTTCGGGGTTAATGGATCATAACACATAATAGGTGACTATAGACTTGCAAGATAGGATCAAGAACTCACATATATTCATGAAAACATAATAAGTTCAAATCTGAAATCATGGCACTCGGGCCCTAGTGACAAGCATTAAGCATAGCAAAGTCATAGCAACATCAATCTCAGAACATAGTGGATACTAGGGATCAAACCCTAACAAAACTAACTTAATTACATGGTAAATCTCATCCAACCCATCACCGTCCCGCAAGCCTACGATGGAATTACTCATGCACGGCGATGAAAATCATGAAATTGGTGATGGAGGAAGGTTGATGATGATGACGGCGACGGATCCCCCTTTCCGGAGCCCCGAACGGACTCTAGATCAGCCCTCCCAAGAGAGTTTAGGGCATGCCAGCAGCTCCGTATCGTAAAACGTGATGAATCCTTCTCTCTAATTTTTTCTCTCTGAACGTAAATATATGAAGTTGGAATTGAGGTCGGTGGAGCTCCAGGGGGCCCACGAGGCAGGGGCGCACCCTAGGGGGGCGCCCCCACCCTCGTGGACAGGGTGTGGCCCCCCTGACGTTGATTCTTTCACCAATATTTTTTATTAATTCCAAAAAGTTGCTCTGTGGATTTTGAGGTCATTCCGAGAACTTTTATTTCTGCACAAAAATAACACCATGGCAGTTCTGCTGAAAACAGCGTCAGTCCGGATTAGTTCCATTCAAATCATGCAAGTTAGAGTCCAAAACAAGGGCAAAAGTATTTGGAAAAGTAGATACGACGGAGACGTATCAACTCCCCCAAGCTTAAACCTTTGTTTGTCCTCAAGCAATTCAGTTGACAAACTGAAAGTGATAAAGAAATTTTTTACAAACTCTGTTTGCTCTTGTTGTTGCAAATATGTAAAGCCAGCATTCAACTTTTCAGCAAAGATTATTAACTAACCATATTCACAATAACACTTAGGTCTCATGTTTACTCATATCAATGGCATAATCAACTAGCGAGCAATAATAATAAATCTCGGAAGACAACACTTTCTCAAAACAATCATAATATGATATAACAAGATGGTATCTCGCTAGCCCTTTCTGAGACCGCAAAACATAAATGCAGAGCACCTCTGAAGATCAAGGACTGGCTAAACATTGTAATTCATGGTAAAAGAGATACAGTCACAGTCATACTCAATATAAATTAATAGTAACGCATGCAAATGACAGCGGTGCTCTCCAGCGGGTGCTTTTTAATAAGAGGACAATGACTCAACATAAAAGTAAATAGATAGGCCCTTTGCAGAGGGAACCAGGAATATGTAGAGGTGCTAGAGCTCGATTTTGAAATAGAGATAAATAATATTTTAAGCGGTATACTTTCATAGTCAACATAACAACCTAGAGATCTCGATATCTTCCATGCTACACACATTATAGGCGGTTCCCAAACAGAATGGTAAAGTTTATACTCCCCCTCCACTAGCAATCATAAATCCATGGCTTTCCCGAAACAACGGGTGCCTCCAACTAACAACAACCCTGGGGGAGTTTTGTTTGCAATTATTTTGATTTGATCTGAGCATGGGACTAGGCATCCCGGTGACCAGCCATTTTCTCCTGAATGAGGAGTGGAGTCCACTCCTCTTGAGAATAACCCGCCTAGCATGGAAGATATAGACATCCCTAGTTGATACATGAGCTGTTGGAGCATACAAAACAGAATTTCGTTTGAAGGTTTGGAGTTTTGCACATACAAATTTACTTGGAACGGCAGGTAGATACCGCATATAGGAAGGTATGGTGGACTCATATGGAATAACTTTGGGGTTTATGGATTTTGGATGCACAAGCGGTATTCCCGCTTAGTACAAGTGAAGGCTAGCAAGAGACTGGGAAGCGACCAACTAGAGATGTACAACAGTCATGAACATGCATTAAAATTAATCAACACTGAGTGCAAGCATGAGTAGGATATAATCCACCATGAACATAAATATCGTGAAGGCTATGTTGATTTTGTTTCAACTACATGTGTGAACATGTGCCAAGTCAAGTCACTCGAATCATTCAAAGGAGGATACCACCCTATCATACCACATCACAACCATTTTAATAGCATGTTGGCACACAAGGTAAACCATTATAAGCTCCTAGCTAATTAAGCATGGCATAAGCAACTATAATCTCTAATTGTCATTGCAAACATGTTTATTCATAATAGGCTGAATCAGGAACGATGAATTAATCATATTTACAAAAACAAGAGAGGTCGAGTTCATACCAGCTTCTCTCATCTCAATCATTTCATCATATATCGTCATCATTGCCTTTCACTTGCATGACCGAACGGTGTGGATAATAATAATAGTGCACGTGCATTGGACTAAGCTGGAATCTGCAAGCATTCAATTCAAGGGAGAAGACAAGGTAATATGGGCTCTTGGTTAAATCAACAATAATGCATATAATAGCCACTCAACATTTTCATCATGGTCTTCTCCTCTCGACCCCCCCAAAAAAAGAAAGGAAATAAAACTATTTACACAGGAAAGCTCCCAACAAGCAAAAGAAGAACGAGAAATATCTTTGGGTTTTCTTTTAATTACTACCACTACATGCATGGAAAGTAAACTAGCTAAAAGCTACAACTAATTTTTTTGGTTTTTCTTAAGGTTATTCAAGCACACAAGAAAAAAGCAAGAGAAGAAAATAAACTAGCATGGATAGTACACTGAAAATGTATGAGCACCGACAACTAAATGAGTGTGTGAACATGAATGTAATGTCGGTGAGAAATACGTACTCGCCCAAGCTTAGGCTTTTAGCCTAAGTTGGTCTATGCCCATGGATCAAAGTTGTAGCTCGGGTTGTACCGAGATGCTGCAGCTATTGCCTCATGAGCTGCAGCTTGGAGGCGAGCTGCCTCCGTCCTCCTCTCATACTTGTTCGCCCCCTCCCTGGTTATAATATATCTCCTTTTTGCCTGAAAGTCAAAGAAACCAGGAGCAGGGAGAGCAACATGGACAGTGCGATGTCTGTCAAAGATTAGTCGGTATTGGAGGAACTGTTCATTCCTCTCAAGAAACTGATGGCTAACCATGGCATTAGAATCTAGATAAGCAGGAGGCAACTCCCTGTCACCTCCATGTATGGGTATACCAAGATAATTAGCTACACGAGTTGAATAAATCCCACCAAACAAATCTCCATTAAGATGTAGCCTATGTGCAACAATAGCCCCCAAGTTATATTGTTAATCACCTAATACAACACTCTTGAGAACACTAAGATCTGGAACACACATGTGACAAGCTTCATCTTTACCGTTAATGCATCTACCTATGAAGAGAGCAAAATGATATATAGCAGGAAAATGAATGCTCCCTATGGTAGCTTGTGTGATTTTTGTGGATTCACCCACAGTGATATTAGCAAGAAAGACTTTATATTCAGATTTACGAGGTTCGTTGACATTGCCCCACCACGGGAGTTTACAAGCAGTATTAAAATCTTCTAGGTCCATGGTATATGGTTTATCATAAAGATCAAATAATACAATGTGAGTATTGCGTGTAGACGTGAATTTAAACCTTCTCACAAAGGAGTCAGTAAGGTAGTAGTGTTGGGAGCACTTATCTGACATGAAGTCCTCAAGATCGGCATTACGCACATACGCGTCAAATTCATCCTTAATGCCTGCTTTGACCATAAACTCCTCTGACGGCCATTCACAAGGCCGCACTTGAGCTTTCCTCGGTGGTTCATCGTCCTGCTCATGTATTACGAGCCTGGGTCCTTGCTTCCTTGAAGAACTGCCTTGGTACATTTTCCTAGACATATTTCTTCCTCTGAAAAATTTCTGAAAATTTTAGTAGCTCAAGATAAAAGTGAACCAAACTCAACAAAATTGATAGCAACTACTCCCACAAGTGCCTAGAGACTATATGATGCATTAGAACTACTTGGGACCAAATAAATTTAACATCAAGCTCAAGAACAGGGTCACCTTAGCAGCAAGAACTTGCAATGAATAAAGCACTAGAACAAAAACTAATTGGACCATTGAAGGAGTCACATACCAAAGAACAACCCCCCAAAGCAGTTTTGCGAATGGAGCTTTGAGCAAGGAGATCAAAAAGGGCAGCAAGATGAGCTAGAACTCGTGCTTGAGCTGGTTGGTTATTTTTTTGGGAGGAAGAAGAAGTGTGTGGGTGCAGGAATAAGTGGAGGGGGCCACCATGGGCCCACGAGGCAGGGGGCGCGCCCC
>NC_041387.1:94667926-94688375 GCF_002162155.2 Triticum dicoccoides
TGTTCTCAGTGCCAGATATTCTCAAATATTCTAGAAAAAATCATATTTCATTTTCAGGGCATTTGGAGAACTTTTATTTTTGGGGTATTTTTTGTTGCAAGGATAAATCACAAAACAGACAAAAAAAATACTTTTTTTGCTTTATTTATTAATCTAAACAATAGAAAGTAAAAAGAGGGTACAGAAGGTTGTGCTTTCTAACTTCATCCATCTCATGCTCATCAAAAGGAATCCACTAACAAGGTTGATCGAGTCTTGTTAACAAACTCATTCCGAATAACATGGAACAGGAGAAATTTTGAATAACACTAGGTTACCTCAACGGGGATATGTACATCCCCAACAATAAGAATATCATATTTCTTCTTGACATTAGGAAGAGGAAATTCAAAACATCCAATAATAATAATTGGAATTCTTCCAATAGAATTGATACTATGAACTTGAGGTTGTTTCCTTGGAAAGTGTACCGTATGCTCATTACCATTAACATGAAAAGTGAAAATGCGTTTGTTGCAATCAATAACAGCCCCTATCGTATTCAAAAAAGGGTCTACCAAGGATAATCGACAAACTAAGTCCTCAGGAATATCAAGAATAACAAAGTCCGTTAAGATAGTAACGTTTGCAACCACAACAGGCATATCCTCACAAATATCAACAGGTATAGCGGTAGATTTATCAGCCATTTGCAAGGATATTTCAGTAGGTGTCAACTTATTCAATTCAAGTCGACGACATAAATAGAGAGGCATAACACTAACACCGGCTCCAAGATCACATAAAGCAGTTTTAACATAGTTTCTTTTAATGGAGAAATGTATAGTTGGTACTCCTGGATCTCCAAGTTTCTTTGGTATTCCACCCTTAAAAGTATAATTAGCAAGCATGGTGGAAATTTCAGCTTTCGTAATTTTTCTTTTATTTGTAACAATATCTTTCATGTACTTAGCATAAGGATTCACTTTAAGCATACCAGTCAAACGCATACGCAAAAAGATAGGTCTAATCATTTCAGCAAAGCGCTCAAAATCCTCATCATCCTTTTTCTTGGATGGTTTAGGAGGAAAAGGCATGGGTTTCTGAACCCATGGTTCTCTTTATTTACCGTGCTTCCTAGCAACAAATTCTCTCTTATCATAACATTGATTCTTTGATTGTGGGTTGTCAATATCAACAACAGGTTCAATCTGTACATCATTATTATTGCTAGGTTGAGCATCAACATGAACATCATCGTTAACATTATCACTAGGTTCATGTTCATCACCAGATTGTGTTTCAGCATCAGAAATAGAAATATCATTGGGATTCTCAGGTGTGTCTACAACAGGTTCACTAGAAGCATGCAAAGTCTTATCATTCTTCTTTTTCTTCCTCTTAGAAGGACTAGGTGCATCAACATTATTTCTATGAGAATCTTGCTCAATTCACTTAGGGTGGCCCTCAGGATACAAAGGTTCCTGAGTCATTTTAGCTCCTCTAGTTGCTACTCTAACAGGAAAGTCACTTTTATTATTATTCAATTCATTGAGCAAATCATTTTGTGCTTTAAGTACTTGTTCTACTTGAATGGTAACCATAGAAGCATGTTTACTAATAAGTTTAAGTTCACCCTTAACTGTAGACATATAATCACCCAAGTGTCCAATCATATAAGCATTTTGTTTCAATTGTCTACCAACATAAGCATTGAAGTTTTCTTGTTTAGCCATAAAATCATCAAACTCATCCAAGCATTGGCTAGCAAACTTAGTAGACGTGATTTCAACTTTATCATATCTATAGAGAGAATTTACCTTTACTACCTGTGTCCGGTTATCAAGACCATGTATTTCTTCAATAGGTGGTATATTAAGGCATGCATTTCTTCAACAGGAGGTAAATCCTTAACATCTTCAGCTTTAATACCTTTTTCTTTCATAGATTTCTTTGCCTCTTGCATATCTTCAGGACTGAGAAACAGAACACCTCTTTTCTTCGGAGTTGTCTTAGGAGTTGGTTCAGGAAGTGTCCAATTGTTTTCATTAGTCAACATATTATTCAATAGCAATTCAGCTTGGTCAACAGTTCTTTCCCTGAAAACACAACCGGCACAACTATCCAGGTGGTCTCTGGAAGCATCGGTTAGTCCATTATAAAAGATATCAAGTATTTCATTTTTCTTAAGAGGATGATCAAGCAAAGCATTAAGTAATTGGAGAAGCCTCCCCCAAGCTTGTGGGAGACTCTCTTCTTCAATTTGCACAAAATTATATATTTCCCTTAAAGCAGCTTGCTTCTTATGAGCAAGGAAATATTTAGCAGAGAAGTAATAAATCATATAACTGGGGACTACGCACACAAGCAAGATCAAGAGAATTAAACAAAGTTTTAGCATCACCCTTTAATGAGAATGGAAATATCTTAAGGATATAGTAATAGCGAGTTTTCTCATCATTAGTGAATATGGTGGCTATATTATTCAATTTAGTAAGATGTGCCACAACAGTTTCAGATTCATAGCCGTAAAAAGGATCAGATTCAACCAAAGTAATTATCTCAGGATCGATAGAGAAATCATAATCCTTATCAGTAACACAGATAAGTGAAGTAGCCAAAGCGGGGTCATATTTCATTCTAGCATTCAGAGACTTTTGTTTCAGCTTAGCTAATAACTTCTTAAGATCAGATCTATCATTGCAAGCAAGAAAATCTCTAGCAGTTTCTTCATCCATAACATAACCCTCGGGAACAACAGGCAATTCATATCTAGGGGGAGAATCTTCATCATCACTTTCATCAATATTATCAGTTTCAAGAATTTCATTCTCTCTAGCCCTAGCAAGTTGTTCATCAAGAAATTCACCTAATGGCACAGTAGTATCAAGCATAGAAGTAGTTTCATCATAAGTATCATGCATAGCAGAAGTGGCATCATCAATGACATGCGACATATCAGAATTAATAGCAAAAGCAGGTTTAGGTGTCACAAGCTTACTCATAACAGAAGGAGAATCAAGTGTAGAGCTAGATGGCAGTTCCTTACCTTTCCCTCGTAGTTGAGGGATAAATCTTGGTTCTTTTGTCTTTCAAGTTCCTCATAGTGATATAAATCCCAAGTGACTCAAAGAATAGAGCTATGCTCCCTGGCAACAGCGCCAGAAAATAGTCTTGATAACCCGCAAGTTTAGGGGATCGCACCAGTTTTCAAGGGTAGAGTATCCAACCCAAATTTATTGATTCGACACAAGGGGAGCCAAAGAATATTCTCAAGTATTAGCAGTTGAGTTGTCAATTCAACCACACCTGGATAACTTAATATCTGCAGCAAAGTATTTAGTAGCAAAGTAGTATGGAAGTAATGGCAACAGTGGCAAGAGTAACAGTAGCAGTTTTGTAGTAATTGTAACAGTGGCAACGATAAAGTAATTAAGCAAAGAGCAATATGTGAAAAGCTCGTAGGAATTGGACCAGTGATGGATAATTATGTCGGATGTGCTTCCTCATGTAATAGTTATAACATAGGGTGACACAGAACTAGCTCTAGTTCATCAATGTAATGTAGGCATGTATTCCGAATATAGTCATATGTGCTTATGGAAAAGAACTTGCATGCCATCTTTTGTCCTACCCTCCCGTGGCAGCGGGGTCCTATTGGAAACTAAGGGATATTAAGGCCTCCTTTTAATAGAGTACAGGACCAAAGCATTAACACTTAGTGAATACATGAACTCCTCAAACTACGGTCATCACCGGTAAGTATCCAGATTATTGTCACTTCGGGGTTAACAGATCATAACACATAATAGGTGACTATAGACTTGCAAGATAGGATCAAGAACTCACATATATTCATGAAAACATAATAGGTTCAGATCTGAAGTCAGGGCACTCAGGCCTTGGTGACAAGCATTAAGCATAGCAAAGTCATAGCAACATCAATCTCAGAACATAGTGGATACTAGGGATCAAACCCTAACAAAACTAACTTAATTACATGGTAAATCTCATCCAACCCATCACCATCCAGCAAGCCTACGACGGAATTATTCTCGCACGGCGGTGAGAACCATGAAATTGGTGATGGAGGAAGGTTGATGATAACGACGGCGACAGATCCCCCTCTCCGGAGCCTCGAACGGACTCCAGATCAGCCCTCCCGAGAGAGCTTAGGGCTTGGTGGTGGTGGCTCCGTATCGTAAAACGCGATGAATCCTTCTCTCTGGTTTTTTTCTCTCCGAACGTGAATATATGGAGTTGGAGTTGAGGTCGGTGGAGCTCCAGGGGGCCCATGAGCCAGGGGCGCGCCCTAGGGGGGTGCCCCCCACCCTCATGGACAGGGTGTGGGCCCCCTGACATTGATTCTTTCACCAATAATTTTTATTAATTCCAAAAAGTTCCTCTGTGGATTTTCAGGTCATTCCGAGAACTTTTATTTCTGCACAAAAAGAACACCATGGCAGTTCTGCTGAAAACAACGTCAGTCCGGGTTAGTTCCATTCAAATCATGAAAGTTAGAGTCCAAAACAAGGGCAAAAGTGTTTGGAAAAGTAGAAACGACGGAGACGTGTCACCACCTCCAGCAGCCACTTCACCAACTCCAGCTACATCGACAGAAGCCTTCGTCCTTGGAGTCATCACTACACCACCTCATGGAGACCAAGCCTGAGAGACACATAGCACTATGTATATTTGAACTTTTTGGTAACTTGTTGCCAAAGGGGGAGAAATAGGTATAGATCATAGCCTTCGAGAGAGAGTGAGAGTTGCTTTTTGTCTCTCTTGCACTTTATTTGGTTCAACTTTATTATGTGTTTTTTGCTCGATACATTATGTCCTTATGTGAGATACTTGGATGATCATGTGTTTGGTCATACACTACTTTAATGTGTGCTTGAATGACATTATCTCTTATATCCATATATGATCATTCACTTTGCTTGGTGATGAGTGCATGTTTCTTAGTTGTTATCATTTTGAACGCTCCACCAAGATGTATGTTACATGGAAGAGTAACCCATGATACTAATTGATTGTGCATTTGCATTCAAAAGCAAATCTTAAATAGTGCACAAATTTAGGGGGAGCTCTTGCTTATCACATACTTCTCAAAGAGATGATGTATTTCAATCTTATTATCATTTGTCGAAGCTTTGATCTATATGTTGTCATCAATTACCAAAAAGGGGGAGATTGAAAGTGCAACTATCCCTGGATGGTTTCGGTAATGATTAACAACATATAGCTCACTGAACTAATGCTATTTCAAGATAAATATTTCAGGAAAGTTCAATGATTTGCATGGCATGGATTAGGATTGTGGACCCCTCAAAATGCTAAGGACAAAGGATTGGCTCAAGCTCTAAAAGCTCAAGACTCTACATTTTACTTTTAGTGATCCAAGATCACATTGAGTCTATAGGAAAAGCCAATACTATTAAAAGGGGATGAGGTGTTGCTTAATGGCTTGCTTGCTCAAAATGCTTAATGATATGCTCCAAAGCCCTCAACTACTTTCTCATATCCACATATGTCGCAAATCAAAAGTCAAACTCGGCCCCACCGATTTTATCCATCCGGCGCCACCGAGTCCATTTGACATAGACACTGCCAGAAACCCTAGTCACTTCGGTCTCACTGATGGGGATCTCGGTCACACCGAGATGGGATTGCAAACTATCTGTCTCCCTTCATAATGTTTTAGTCTAACCGAGATGAGCAATCGGTCCCATCGAGTTCGCAATGCAAACTCCCTGTTTCCCTTTCGTAACGTTTCAGTCCCACCGAGATGAGCGAGTCGGTCCCACCAAGTTTGCCTAACCAACTCTCTGGTTAGCTTATTAACAAAGTCAGTCCCACCGAATTTATGTAATCAGTCTCACCGAGATTACGTTATGCCCTAACCCTAATAAAATCGGTCCCACCGAGTTGACATGTCGGTCCCACCGAAATGCCTAACGGTCACATTATGAACTAAATCGGTCTGGCCAAGTTTTATGATCCGGTCCCACCGAGTTTGGTGAATTGTTTGTAACGGTTAGATTTGTGTGGAGGCTATATATACCCCTCCACCCACTCCTCATTCGTGAGGAAAAGCCATCAGAACATGCCTACACTTCCAGCATTCATTTTTTGAGAAAGAACCACCTACTCATGTGTTGAGGCCAAGATATTCCAATCCAACCATATGAATCGTGATCTCTAGCCTTCCCCAAGTTGCTTTCCACTCAAATCATCTTTCCACCAAATCGAATCCTATGAGAGAGAGTTGAATGTTGGGGAGACTATCATTTGAAACACAAGAGCAAGGAGTTCATCATCAACACACCATCTATTACCTTTTGGAGAGTGGTGTCTCCTAGATTGGTTAGGTGTCACTTGGGAGCCTCCGTCAAATTGTGGAGTTGAACCAAGGAGTTTGTACGGGCAAGGAGATCGCCTACTTCGTGAAGATCTACCCTAGTGAGGCAAGTCCTTCGTGGGCGATGGCCATGGTGGGATAGACAAGGTTACTTCTTCGTGGACCCTTCGTGGGTGGAGCCCTTCATGGACTCGCGCAGCCGTTACCCTTCGTGGGTTGAAGTCTCCATCAACGTGGATGTACGATAGCACCACCTATCGGGACCACGCCAAAAATCTCCATGTCAACATTGCGTTTGCTCCCTCCAAACTCCTCCCCTTTACCTTCATATGCAATGATTTACATTCCGCGGCTATACTCTTAGAATTGCATGTGTAGGTTGATTGCCTGACTTGTGCTAAGTTGCTAAAATCTGCCAAGAACTAAAATTGGGAAAAGGCTAGATCTTTTATTTGGTCAAGTAGTCTAATCACCCCCCTCTATACATACTTTCGATCCTACACTTCTCCACCGCCATCCACCCGTATAATACTCTAAAATCCCAAAACCCCTAGGGGAGTCGGCGAAACACAACTCCATCCGCCGCAAGTTCCAGAACCACGACATCCAATCTAGAGGCCTTCTCCAGCACTCTGCCGGAGGGGTCAACGATCACAGAGGGGTTCTTCATCATCATCCTTGCCCCTCCGGATATGCTAGATGGCTTCTTATCTCTTTTTGATTCTCAATACAATGTTTCCTCGATGTTCTTAGAGATCTTTTTGATGTAATGACTTTTTGCGGTGTGTTCGTTGGGATCCGATTAATTGTGAGTTTATGATCATATCTATCCATGAATATTATTTGAGTCTTTGTTGAACACTTTTATGCATGATTGTTATAGCCTCGTATTTCTTCTCTTTAACTTTGGTTTCATTTGGCCAAGTAGATTGATTTTTCTTGCCATGGGAAGTAGTGCTTTGTGATGGGTTTGATCTTGCGGTGCTCAATCTCAGTGACAGAAGGAAACATGACACACATATATCGTTGCCATTAAGGATAAAAAGATGGGGTCTATTCCTACATGAATAGATCTTGTCTACATCATGTCATCGTTCTTATTGCATTAGTCTGTTTTTCCATGAACTTAATACACTAGATGCATGCTGGATAGTGGTTGATGTGTGGAGTAATAGTAGTAGATGCAGGGAGGAGTCAGTCTACTAATCTTGGACGTGATGGCTACATACATGATCATTGCCTTGGATATCGTCATAATTATTTGCTCTTCTATCAATTTCCCAACAGTAATTTGTTTACCCACCGTATGATGTTTTCTTGAGAGAAGCCTCTAGTGAAATCTACGACCCCTGGGTCTTTTTTCTATCATACTAAAACCCAAAAATACCTTGCTACACTTTTTATTTATTTATATTATTTTGTGTTTTTGCTAGATCTATTTATCAAATCTCATACAATTTAATCTATCTCAGTACCGAGGAGGGATTGACAACCCCTCTTACGCGTTGGGTTGCAAGTATTTGTTGTTTGTGTGCAGGTGTTGTTTACATAGTGTTTCTTGGTTCTCCTACTGGATTGATAACCTTGGTTTCATAATTGAGGGAAATACTTACTGTTGATGTGCTGCATCATCCTCTCCTCTTCGGGGAATTACCAACGCAGATACAAGCAATCAGGAAGAATTTTCGGCGCCATTGCTGGGGAGACATCATGAACATCTATCAGGTTCCTATGCACAAACTCTCATGTCCTTGCAATTACTTTATTTTCCATTTGCCTCTTGTTTTCATCTCCCCCACTTCTAAAATGTTTTTAGAAAAACACAAAAATATTTTCCTTTTTATTTTCCCTTTTTCCGTTTGCCCCTTTCCTTGTTTGATCTTTTGCCTACTTTATTGCAATGGCTAGCTCTTCCCTTGCTACGAGCACTCCTAAGAATGAAGTTCTCAATTTCAAGCAAAGGGGAGGAGAAAATGTAAAATATGCTTGGTATAGAATTTGTGATGCTCATCATAGATCTATTCTTAAATAATCCACTACTATTCTTCTTCGCAATTGTTATGTGGGCATTACTATTTGGTATAGATGTGTTCTTGATACTATCTTGGAGGGAATTTCTTGATGTGTCCCTCTTTGGATGCTTTTAATGCTATGCGAAATTTAGTGGGATCACCTCCTATCATTATCAATGAAACAGTCTTAACTCTTGAGCATGTTATGCAAAGGCTAGATGCTATTGAAAATAAAATGCTCACCGAAGAACATATTGAACATTTGGATAAAAGGATTCATAAAATTTCTATTAAAATTGGGTCTAAGATAGGAGATACTCTTAAATTACTAAAAGAGAAAGGACCAGTAGTTAATGAAAGTGTAGAAGAGAGCCCCGCTCGAATTGATAGATTGGAAGAAATTTTGAGTTCTGTTGTTTCTTCCATTAAAACTATTGAAAAGACTCCCACAAGTAAGAATTGAAAACCTACACATGTTCCTAAGAACGAAGATGCCACTTCAAGTAGCAACATTGAAGATCTTGAAATGATTAGTATTCACCCCAACTTTGTTGAAGTGATAAAAAACCCTGCTTGCAAGAGTGAATTCTTCAATTTTATTCCTAAGAGCGTGATTATTGAAAATATGCATGCTAGATCTAAGAGGAATTATGGTTGTGTGATTGTAGAGTTGAAGACTAAACAAGACAACACTTGAGTCTATGCATTATGCCTAGCTAAGGGCATAAACCAATAACGCTTGTTGGGAGGCAACCCAATGAATAAAATGAATGTTTCTCTTTTTATTTCCGTTCGTGAGTGTTTCACAATTATGCTACTGTTATGATTGTGTTTTTATGTTTTAATTAGTGTTTGTGCCAAGTAAAGACTTTAGGATCATGTTGGGTGATAGTTGATTTGATCCTGTTGAAAAACAGAAACTTTTGCGCCAGTTCTAGAATTTTAAAATTTCACAGAAACATGATTTTGCTCTGAATTTTTACAAATGATTTATTTGTCCTAATTTTTCAGAATTTTTGGAGTTAGAGAAGTATAGTCAATATTCAGATTGCTACAAATTGTTCTATTTTTAACAGATTCTATTTGTGTTGCATTGTGTGCTTATTTTGATGAATCTATGGATTGTATCGGGGGTATAAGACATGGTAAAGTTAGAATACAGTAGGTATAATGCAATAATAAAATATGAATGGGTTTGCAATAGTACTTAGAGTGGTGATTTGTTTGATTATACTAACGGATCTCACGAAGGTGTTTGTTAATTTTTGTGTGATTGAAGTTTTCAAGTGTTGGGTGAGATCACGATGGATGAAGGAATAAGGAGTGAAAACAGCCTAATCTTGGGGATGCCCATTTCACCCCAAGGTAATATTCAAGGAAAACCAAGCAACTAAGCTTGGGGATGCCCCGGAAGGCATCCCCTCTTTCTTCTAACGACCATCGGCAATTTTACTTGGAGCTATATTTTTATTCGTCACATATCATGAGTTTTGCCTCGAGCGTCTTGTATTATATGAGTCTTTGCTTGTTTTGCCTTTTAGTTTTCCACAACAATCCTTGCTGGACACACCTATTTGAGAGAGCCATAATGATGCTATGATTTGTTAGAATTGCTCTATGTGCTTCACTTAATTTTTTTGAGCTATGGAATTGCTCTAGTGCTGCACCTATATCTTTTTGAGCAAGGTGGTGCTTTAATTTTGAAGAAATATAGTCTCATGCTTAACTTATATTATTTTGAGAGTTAGTATTTTTTTAAAGAAATATCCTCTCATACTTCACTTAAATTATTTTGAGAGATGAAAATTGTTTTGAAGAAATACTTATGCTCTTGTGCTTCACTAATATTTGTTTGAGAGCTTTGCTAGTAGCAATTATAATATATGAGATTAGTCCCAAAGTGATCAATATTTAAGGGGGTTATAATAAAAACTCTCATGAAGATTATTGGATATTATAAACTTGATTTGGAGTTATGAGATATGGAGATAGTAATATGCGAGTCATTTTGGTGAGTAATTATGCTTTAGTAAGAATATTGGTGTTAAGGTTTGTGATTCCCTATGCAAGCAGGAAAGTCAATAGTTATGCAATGAAGTTATATCCTACTTGTGGTGCATTATTCGGTGTTAGTTATGTTCAATGCTTGTTTATGATCGTTTTTGTTTTTTGGTTGGTTGCTTCTCAATCTATTTGCTAGCCTTTCCTTGTACTAAGCGGGAATACTGCTTGTGCATCCAAACTCCTTAAACCAAGTTGTGCCAATGAGTCCACCATATATAGCTATATGCGGTATTTCCATGTCGTTCCAAGTAAATTTGTATGTGCCAAGTCTAATTTTCAAAATGAATTTCCTTTTTGTGTGCCCGTACCGCTCATGAAGCGGCAGGGGTGGCCAATATTTTCCATGCTAGATATGTTATTCTCAAGATGAGTGTTTATTCACTTGTCATTGCATGAGAGTGTGGCAGGTAATAGGGATTCCTAGTCCCGAAATGATTTTTTTATTTATGTTGTCGATAATAAATTCCTTGGAAAGTGTTGGTATGGAAGGCATCCATGGATACAGCTAGCCATGGATTGTGAAAGAATGGTGGAAAAAAGAATAAACTTTATTTTATGTCTGGAAACCGCCTATGATTTACCTAGCATGGAAAGTATTGGGAATTCTTGGTTGTTTTTGTTGACAGGAAAATCATGCCTCTCAAAATAAATTTATCTCAATTTAAGCTTTGAGCTCCGGCACCTCTACAAATTGCTGCTTCCCTCTGCGAAGGGACTATCTATTTACTTTATGCAATTTTTATTTTTATTTGAGTCTCCATCTTCTCTTATAAAGCACCAACTAGGTAACACTATTATCATACTTGTGCATTGCATATAGCTAAAATTTGAGTGTGTTTCATGAATGGATCAGTGACTGAGCATAATGGGCTAGGGGTAGCTTTCTTTAGTGTTGATATTTTGAAAGACATGGTTGCTTGTTGGTATGCTTGAGTATTGATGTACTCATGTCAATTATAGACTATTGCTTTGAATCATCTAAAATTCCAAATGTACATGCTACAAAAGAAAATAATATGTGATGAACATGTTAGGCAGCATTCCGCATCAAAAATTCTGTTTTTATTGTTTACCTACTCGAGGACGAGCAGGAATTAAGCTTGGGGATGTTGACACGTCTCCAAAGTATCTATTATTTTTTATTGTTCCATGCTGTTATATTATCAATCTTGGATGTTTTATATTCAATTACTAGCAACTTTATATCATTTTTGGGACTAACCTATTGACATAGTGCTCAGTGCCAGTTGCTGTTTTCTGCTTGTTTGTACTTTGCAGAATATCAATACCAAATGAAGTCCAAATGCAACCAAAATTTTTGGAGATTTTTTTCTGGACAGAAGACACCCAGGGAGCCAAAGAAGTGCATGGGAGGAGGCCCATGGGGCCCACTAGGCACCAAGGCGCGGGCGCGCCCTGGTGGGTAGTGGATTGAAGGAAATATGCCCTAGAGACAATAATAAAGTTATTATTTATTTCCTTATTTCATGATAAATGTTTATTATTCATGCTAGAATTGTATTAACCGGAAACTTAGTACATGTGTGAACACATGGACAAAACATAGTGCCCCTAGTATGCCTCTACTAGACTAGCTCGTTAACCAAGGATGGTTATGTTTCCTAACCATAGACATGTGTTGTCATTTGATGAACGGGATCACATCATTAGGAGAATGATGTGATGGACAAGACCCATCCGTTAGCTTAGCATTATGATCAGTACAGTTTCATTGCTACTGCTTTCTTCATGACTTATACATGTTCCTTAGACTATGAGATTATGCAACTCCCGAATACTGGAGGAGCACCTTGTGTGCTATCAAACGTCACAACGTAAATGGGTGATTATAAAGATGCTCTACAGGTGCCTCCGAAGGTGTTTGTTGGGTTGACATAGATCAAGATTAGGATTTGTCACTCCGTGTTTCGGAGAGGTATCTCTGGGCCCTCTCGGTAATGCTTATCACTATAAGCCTTGCAAGCAATGTGACTAATGAGTAATGGGCCTTAATGGGCCATACAGGAAAGGAGAGAAGGGCCTCAAGGGGTGGCTGCGCCCCCCCCCCCATGGGCAGGTCCGAATTGGACTAGGTGGGGGCGGCGTCCCCCTCCTTCCTTCTCCCCTCTTCCTCCTTCCCTCCTTCTCCTACTTGGAATAGGAAAGAGGAGGGGAATCCTACTTGGACTAGGGAGTCCTAGTAGGATTCCCCACACCTGGCATGCCCCCCTTGGGTCGGCTGATACGTCTCCAACATATCTATAATTTTTGATTGTTCCATGCTATTATATTACCCGTTTTGGAAGTTTATGGGCTTTACTTTACACTTTTATATCATTTTTGGGACTAACCTACTAACCGGAGGCCAAACTCGAATTGTTTTTTTACCTATTGCAGTATTTTGAAGAAAAGGAATATCAAACGGAATGAAACCTTCGGAGCGATCTTTTTGGAACAAACGTGAACCTAGAGACTTGGAGTGGAAGTCAAGCAACAAGCGAGGCGGCCAAGAGGGTGCCCGGTGCGCCCCCTACAGGTGGGCGCGCCCCCCACCCTCGTGGGCCCCTCGGGCGTCCACAGGCCTACTTCTTCCTCCTATATATACCCACGTACCCCGAGAAAACCAAAACAGACAACGAAAACCTAATTCCATCGCCGGAACCTTTTGTATCTGCGAGATCCCATCTTGGAGCCTTCGCCGGCGCTCCGCCAGAGGGGGAATCAACCATGGAGGGCCTCTACATCATCTCCAAGGCCTCTCCTATGAGTTATAAGTAGTTTACCATAGACCTTCGGGTCCATAGTTATTAGCTAGATGGCTTCTTCTCTCCCTTTGATTCTCAATACAAAGTTCTCCTCGATCTTCTTGGAGATCTATTCGATGTAACTCTTTTTGCGGTGTGTTTGTCGAGATCCGATGAATTGTGGGTTTATGGTGAAGTTTATCTATGAGAAATATTTGAATCTCCTCTAAATTCTTTTATGTGTGATTAAGTTATCTTTGCTAGTCTCTTCGAATTATCAGTTTGGTTTGGCCTACTAGATTGATCTTTCTTGCAATGGGAGAAGTGCTTAGCTTTGGGTTCAATCTTGCGGTGTCCTTTTCCAGTGACAGCAGGGGCAACAAGGCACGTATTGTATTGTTGCCATCGAGGATAGAAAGATGGGGTTTATATCATATTGCATGAGTTTATCCCTCTACATCGTGTCATCTTTCTTAATGCATTACTCTGTTCTTTATGAACTTAATACTCTAGATGCAAGTAGGAGTCGGTCGATGTGTGGAGTAATAGTAGTAGATGTAGGAAGGAGTCGGTCTACTTGTCGCGGATGTGATGCCTGTATATACATGATCATGCCTAGATAATCTCATAATTATTCGCTTTTCTATCAATTGCTCGACAGCGATTTGTTCACCCACCATAATACTTATGCTATCTTGAGAGAAGCCACTAGTGAAACCTATGGCCCCCGGGTCTATCTTTTGTTTACCATCTACTTTTATTTGCATCTTTACTTTTCCAATCTATATCATAAAAATACCAAAAATATTTATCTTATCATATCATCTCTATCAGATCTCACTTTCGCAAGTGGCCGTGAAGGGATTGACAACCCCTTTATTGCGTTGGTTGCGAGGTTCTTGTTTGATTGTGTAGGTGCGTGGGACTTTGAGGAGCCTCCTACTGGATTGATACCTTGGTTCTTGTCGGTGTCAAAACCGGCAGATCTCGGGTAGGGGGTCCCGAACTATGCGTCTAAGGCTAATGGTAACAGGAGGCGGGGGACACAATGTTTACCCAGGTTCGGGCCCTCTCGAACAATGTTTACCCAGGTTCGGGCCCTCTCAATGGAGGTAATACCCTACTTCCTGCTAGATTGATCTTGATGATATGAGTATTACAAGAGTTGATCTACCACGAGTTCGTAGAAGCTAAACCCTAGAAGCTAGCCTATGATTATGATTGTTGTTCTTGTCCTACGGACTAAACCCTCCAGTTTATATAGACATCAGAGGGGGCAAGGGTTACACAGAGTCGGTTACAGAGAAGGAGATCTACATATCCGAATTGCCAAGCTTGCTTTCCACGCAAAGGAGAGTCCCACCCGGACACGGGACGAAGTCTTCAATCTTGTATCTTCATAGTCCAACAGTCCGGCCAAAGCATATAGTCCGGCTGTCCGAGGACCCCCTTATCCAGGACTCCCTTAGTAGCCCATGAACCAGGCTTCAATGACGATGAGTCCGGCGCGCAGATTGTCTTCGGCATTGCAAGGCGGGCTCCTTCTCCGAATACTCCATAGAAGATTTTGAACACAAGGATCATGTCCAGCTCTGCAAAACAATTTCCACATACCACCATAGAGAGCACAATATTCCACAAATCTAATCTGCTAACAACTTTTCATAGCGTGACATCACGCCGCGGCCTTGTCATTATACGAACCATTTTTCCCAGCCTGCTACTGCACGTATTGCGAGGCGGTTTTATTGGCACGTCTTGTCGAAGCAGAGATCGTGTCCCCCTTATCACGGGATTCTCATCAATACGGGCGTGGGTAACCCAACCACGCCATCAATCGTGGCGCTTGGGGAATAAGAGATTTTACTAGGCAAGTGGGGAGGCGCACAGTTTCTATTGCCTTTATAAAGAGATAAGGATTCCTCTTTTTCACCCACACCTTCTTCTTCCCCTACTCATCCATTCTCGTATGCTTGAGCTCCAGCGCCCAAGTTCTCACCTTCTCCGTACAACCATTCCAAACATGTCTGGAGCGGGAGGCAAGTGGATGGTCTCCTCCGTTACGGAGGAGGACATTACGAAGCTCTGGGAAGCCAGATACCTGGCCGCACACATCGCGCATCGGCTTCCTACCGAAGGGCAGATCATCCCTGCCTCGGAGCCCCAGGAGAGGGTAGTGTTTCTCTCTCACTTTGTCCGCGGACTGGGATTCCCCCTCCACCCATTTGTCTGCGGGCTCATGTTTTACTACGGGCTGGACTTCCATGATGTGGCCCCCAATTTCATCCTCAACATCTCGGCGTTTATCGTAGTGTGTGAGGCCTTCCTTCGCATTACGCCCCACTTCGGCCTATGGCTGAAGACCTTCAACGTGAAGCCGAAGGTGGTGGTCGGCCAGCAAGCAGAGTGCAGAGGCGCCATGGTGGGCAAGGTGCCCAACGTTATCTGGCTCGAAGGCTCCTATGTGGAGACCGTGAAGGGGTGGCAATCGGGGTGGTTCTATATTACGGAGCCGCGCAACACCAACTGGGCGGCGGCCCCGAATTTCGATCCGGCATCCCCATGCGGCTCACCTCCTGGAAAGATAAGGGCTTAGCCTGGGGCTCATCGGTGGAGCTGACCGGACTCCAGACCTGTATCAAAAACATGATAAGCAAGAAAATCAAGCTTGTCAATGTGGTCCAGGTCATGCTCTTCTGCCGGATCCTTCCGTGTCAAAGACGGGCTTTCAATATGTGGGAGTTCGACCCGGCCAAACACCAGACGCGCGAGAGCTCTTCGATATGACGCACAAAGACGTCTGGAAGGTGCTGTTCAAGGTCGCCGAGGTACCTCCTCCCATAACCAAGGATCGCGGACTCAGCGCAAAGCGCCCCACCAATCCGGTAAGATCTTTATATTTTGCAAGATATTTCTTTCCCTAGTATATTCATGGGAGGAATCTAAGCCTCCACGCTAATTCAACAGGACTGGGTGGCGGTAGCGGAGCAGGTCGACTGTCCAGCTCCACTACCTAAAGATCCAGCAACGGCTCTCTTAACGGAGATGTTGTTTCCGGTGCCCTATGAGGTGCCGGAGAAGAAGGCCAAGGGGACCAGAAATGGTCTCCGGCGCAAGGGTGTGTCGGACTCATCATCCGAAGACACCAAGGCACGCTCCTCCAACAAAAACGAGGAGGGGGAAGAAGAAAGCCCTCCCCCCCCCCAACCGGGGGGGGGGGGAGAAACGGAAGGCCGCCCCGTCCGGGGAGGCCAAAGGGTCCAAGAAAGGAAGGACCCTCTCTCCGGACCACTCCACCACAGCCGCCTATAGCGACGAGGAGTGGTTGCCCAGGGACAAGCCCCTGGCGAAGTCGTAAGTATCCGGACACTATAATACTTTCCGGTACGTATTGCTTTATCGCTTCTTATCATGTCAAATATGACCGTGCAGTCCGACCAAAGCCCACATCAATATATCCTCCTCGGATGGGTCTTTGAGTCGGTCGGCGGTGAACAGTGATTCATTCCCGACGGCCACCTCCCCCCGGCCCGCGGACGACACCGAGGTGCTATCCCAGAGGATACCAGACCAGGGGAAGACTGTTCTGGAGACGCCCCAAGGCGAAACCCCAGACGCCGGGCACATGGGGGGGAAGACCCCCAGGGATTCTGATGATGGGGGCCGCAGCAAGTTTGGCCCCCAGCCGAATACTGTGCCGGAACCTCCAGTGGTTCCGGATTCAGGCAGGCAGGCCCTCACTAAGGAGGGTGAGCCGCCTGTGCCGATGACCTCTGTACATCCAGAGGCATCAGACAACTTGCTGGAAGCGCTTCGCGGCGCTTCCATTGACGAAGAGCACCGCACCGTCATGAGTGCGGTGATTGAGAAGGTCCGGTCCGCCAAAAGCTGATTGACCGAAGCCTGCGTCAGACTCCTAACAGGCTTCGAGGTAAGTAATAAAATTATAAGAAAATATCATAATATAGATAGTAGCCCCTGATGCTCTGTTTGATGTTCGGAAAGAAAGGCCGAACAGAGGATCAAATAACATCCATAGGAGTCTAACAGAATGTGTCTATGTCAATAAGCAGGCGTCGCGGCTGGCCGCTGCAGCCCATACTGCAGAGGACTCTGGACTGAAGCGAGACCTGGAGCGGACCAAAGGAGAGATCGGCCTCGTGAAGAGGCAGCTCGAGGAGAACAAAGGTACATAATACCCCGTCTGTATATTGATAAAGAAGGACTGGTTTTAGCTCATAGAAGCGTTATGAATTTTAATAGGGGCCACCACCGAAGTGGCGGCCCTTAAAAAGGCGCTGACCGAGGCCGAAGACAAAGCGGCCAAGGAGCGCACCGAGCGGGAGAAGCAAGAGGCCCGAGTCGGCGAGGTTCAGCAAGAGCTCCAGGATTTTGCCAAAAAATATGAGTCCTTGGAGCGTGACTCCAAGACGCAAGAGTCTGAGCTTGCGAAGGCCCTCCAGAGCGCACAAGACGCCAAGGCCGAAGCCCAAAAGGCCCTCCAGAAGATTGAGGAGGCCAAGAAGATTGCGGCCGGTAAGGCATTCAATATGCAAAGCAAGCATGTGAAGGAGACTTTCCTTTTACTTACCCGAATTTGGAGCTCTGTAGGAGTGTTCGCAGATCTGCCACGCAGCATATCTGATGCTGCAGAGTTCTACCTTGATGTAGAAGGGAGCTCGATGGAGAAGTTGTTCTGGTCCCAGTATATTGGGGCCGAACATCCGATGACCTTGAGCGATCAGCTGAAGCAACTGGTCGAACTTCACAAGGCGGCTGAACTGGCCATGATGGACCTCATAGTCCGGATGTGGCCCGCCGAGCCCCTGCCCAGCAGCTACTTCTGCCTCGTGAAGCGGCTTGTGTCTGCCTGCCTGCGGCTCGAAATCATAAAGTGGTCAGTCTGCATTCAAGGTGCACGCAGGGCCTTCGCCCGCGCGAAAGTGCACTGAGCGAAGATGGATGCCGAGAAGCTGGTGACGGAGGGGCCACCGAAGGGCAAGGAGCACCGCCACCCCAAGAAATATTATGACAGTGTCTTGAAGGGTGCCTGCCTCGTGGCGGAGGAATGTGCTAAGGATGTAATATTTGAATGAATGTACTCATTTAATCCTGTAATATGAAAACGAGTTCATTTGCGCTATATAACGCTTATTGATTTAAAATATTACCTTCTGTGCTGTCGTTTATAAAATCTGAGAGTTGGCTAGTCGTCGGCTTCTGCCCCCATGTAACTAGTACTGGGGTGTTTGGGATAAATATAAAGACTCTTTATCCAAATTTTTGGTCCTTTAAGGAGGTGTTTAGTGCAACGAACAAGGCAATCGGACTATACGGCTTTATCACTCTCACTTAGCCATAGAAGTCTATAATTTTAAATTTTGGCGTAGCCCCTTGTATTCGGAAGGCCGAACTTGGGGCACTATACATGCCTAAATCGGACAAGGCCGATTCCTCGCCCAAAGCGGAAAAAATCTTTAAGGATTTGAAACGTCTCGAATAGCGACCAACTCTTCCTGTATCATGATAGTCAGTTTTCGGCTTTCTCTACTGAGGTGCTTGTCCGGAAGAACCGGGACACAATCGCAGTAGTTCTCCCTGTGCCACCTTAGCTGATGTAGCGGAACGTAAGGCAACAAAACATGGGAGTCGGGCAAACCCAACTATTGACCCAAGACATGATTCTGAGTTGATGCATATAATGCTATAAGTTCGGGGTGCCACACTGTCGAAAGTGTTCGAACTTTTCTTTGCCGTGTTGTGGGGTACACTGAAGCCCCTGGCGGACTGAACGTACCAGAACGTACGGGTGCAATTTGTAATAAATAAGCAGTCAAGGAAAAAGATAAAGAAATGTAATAATAAGCTAATGATGTACATTATTTTCCATTATCATTTAAATGATACGTCAAAGTGTATGTATACAAGTAGTGCGATAAGCAAAATAGGACTATTTGACATGTCCTAGCCAAGGGCAAGCTGCGTGTGGGTATGTAAAACAGGTATAATGATCATTATCAGAGACCACCTGGGGATTCCCTTATATGTCAAAGCTTCTTGCCTCCTTGGTGTTTCCTTCCCGTGATGGGTCCGATAATCAGGCTATCGGAAAGAGCTTCCAGAGAATAGGGTCCTGAAAGAAAGAAAATGATGAAGGTATACAGGTCTTGGGGCGGTTGAGCCGCATTATGGACCGCATTATAGTTGTGCCTCCGCCTATGCCCATGGTATTTTAAGTGCGTAATTATGTACACGCGGCACGAATTTCATTGCTTGACTGGGACTAGGGCGGAGGCCGAATTGCTAGGCGAGATCAAGGCGTGCCGGACGATCCTGTTGCAGAGTACTCTGGACTCGCTTGGCGGTGTCCGGAGGCTTTATTGCCGAATTAGAGGTCTGCCTAAGAAGGCTACTCTGTACTTCTGCAGCGAGGGCTGCAGTCTGCTCTTCTGTACGGAGGGAGCGCTCTGTGTTTCCATTAACTGTTATAACCCCGCGAGGTCCTGGCATCTTGAGCTTGAGGTATGCGTAGTGTGGTACCACATTGAATCGAGCAAATGCGGTTCGTCCTAGTAGTGCATGATAACCACTACGGAAGGGATGATATCGAAGATCAATGTAACGCCCGTTCGGGTTCCGCCGGTTCTCTCTGTTCGGGTTCCGCCGGTTCTCTCCGTTTGGGTTCTGCCGGTTCTCTCCGTTATCCGTTCTGAGCACAGCCACACTCGCACGCGCCCGTCACCTCTCTCAGACCTTTTTTGGTGAGCGGGAGAAAAACGTTCTCGGAATGGGCCGAGATTCGCCTAGTGGCCTTTGTATATCACCGGTAGACCGCCCGTCAAATTTCATTCCATTTGGTGGTCGTTTGATGCCCCAACGATTAACCGCGTAGCCCGAAACCCCTCTCTCTTTGCAGCCTAGCCCCCCTTCACCACAGCCCATGAGCCCATCCAAACCCCCTCCATGCTCTCCGCCGTTCGATCATGATCGTGTGGGTGAAAACCGCTCCCCATTTTTACTCTCCTAGCTCCCTCTATCTATAAAAAGGCCTCTCTCCCCGAAATTTCAGCAAACCCTAGTCCATCTCACTCCTCCTCGCCGCCGGACATGTCCGCCCGGCGACCGGACGCGTCTTCCCGCCGCCCCGAGCCAAACAGGAAGCGCCACGTGGCCCTCCGCCACCTCCCGCCGCCGCCGGCCCTCGGGGCCCGAGTCGGGCCTGCGCGACCCGCCCACCGCCGCCGCTCGCCCGGGCACCTCCCCGAGCAGCCGCACCGCCCACCTCC
>NC_041387.1:94688385-94750184 GCF_002162155.2 Triticum dicoccoides
GGCTCCGCCACCGACCTCGCTGGCGTGCCCCTGCGCCGACTTCGCCCCGCGCCGCCGCCAGCTACCTCCACCGCCGATGCCGCCCTGGCGCCACCCCGCGCCCGCCTCCATCGCGCCTGGCCACCCTCCGTCACCACCGCGTCGGATCCGGCCGGACCAGCCCGTCCCCAACCCTCTCCGGCGAGCCCCGCGTCTTCGGTCGCCGTCTTCCTCCACTCCAGCGATAACTCCGGTGAGATCCCGGAGGGTGGACGAGATCCACCACTCACTCCATCCAAACGCGCGCCCTCGTCCCCGGACCGCTCCGTCCCGGATCCCCTCGTCCCGTTTCCCTGAGGTCCAATTTTTCACTAAGTCCGCAGATCTGCTACATTTTGTGCACTTGTTCATCATGCCATAACTTCTTGCATGTAGCTCCGTTTTGTGCGTGTAATATATCAAAATGTTGATTGTGATATGCTCTACATTTCTTTCCACTGTGCTATGCTTGTTTGAGTTCATATTGATGCCCTAATCATTGTTGCAAGAGTGCTATATGATGTTACCCTGCTGAGACTGTTATAACTTGCTGTTTTGTCATTTTTGTTGCATTTTGTGTGCGCATCCTTTGAGCATGATGTCTACATGAGTTTTGAGATACATCATGCCATATTTACAGTGGTGCAATCCATGTATTTTTTTAGTCTTGTAGTGAGTGCACCAAGCTTGTGAAGTAGGGTACTTGCTGTTACTGTTTTGCTAGGCTGAAACTACTATTTCATGTTGCTATGTTTGATTGATACTAACATCCATTATATGCATAATCTGGAGATGTTCACTAAGGATGTTTTGTTATACATGTTATGCTCTATCCATCCATGCCCTTGGTTGAATTTATAGCCTGCTGTAGCTTGTTGTTATCATGCTGCAAATTTGCTAAATAATGTTGTTGTCAGCCTGTTAACATTAATTTCAGTTTTGCCATGAGCTTTTCTAGTGATCCATGCACCCTATGACTATACTATTGCCATGTTTAGCTCCATAAATGTGTCTTCTTACTGTTGGTCACCTTTTCATGCCATGAAATACTATGTGGAGAGTTGTACAAGCTCACCAACATGCCTACTTATCATTGTTCCTGCCATGTACTGTTATTCTGAATCTGTCATATCATTTGCCATGTTTGCATGGATGCTACCATCTTTTCTGTTGATCTTTGGAATTAGTTCAGTAAGGGTGTTTTGGTCTTTGTCTTTAGGATTAGCATGCCATGCTCTATTTTCCCATGATAGCTTGCTGTAACAAGTTTTTTGAGGGCTCTAAACATTGCAACCTGATGTTATTTCTGCCATGTCCAGTGAATTTCTGCTTAGTCTGTGAAACTGTTATTATTTGCAATCTTCCCATGTCCTTTTGAGCATGTTATAGTGATTTTTGGAGATAGCTCAGTGTTCATGTTTTGTCATGCTTTACATGTAAATCATGTCCATGCCTTTTGTTTTCATATTGAGGTGCTATAGCATATTGTTTTGATGCTTGCTAGATGCCTAGTTGTTGTTTTGGACAGCTTGTCCTTTAAACTTGTTTCATGTGTATGTGTTGCACCGTTGCTCTGTTTTGTGTGTGCTCTATATGAAACTTGCTTAGATTTGCATGTAGTTTAATCTTGCCATGTTGGATCCTTGTTTTGAGAGTGTTTGCTTAATGTTTGAATGCCTTTTGCATCAATGCCATGCTTAACTTGTTTTGCTCATATCTTCTAGGTCGTAGCTTTGAATTAAATGAACTTTATATGTAACTTGACTAGATTTTCGTGTAGATCATCTTGGTGCCTCTTAACTTGATGTTTAACAACTTCAACTTAAAGTTTGTTCAGATCTGGACCAACTTCGAAATTTGCATATGAGGACTTACCGGATTTGTTATAGGTTGTTTCCGGCCTCATTTAAACTTGCTTTGATGTGTTGCTCTTGTATGCATCATCTCTTGCCATGAGTAGCCTCTTCTAGCCTTGTCATGATCATGTTTGATTGTGCATCATGTCATGTCTATGTGTTGTGTGTTTTACCTTGTTGTTTGCTTCTTTCCGGTTGTGCTCCTTCTCGTTAGTTCCTGTTTCGTTGCGATCATGAGGATCCGTTCGTCTACACTTGGTTCGTCTTCGTGGCTTCATCTTCTTCATGGAGTCATTCTTATTCCTTGCGGGATTTCAAGCAAGATGACCGTCACCTTGGATCTCACTACTATCATTGCATGCTAGTTGCTTCGTTCTATCGCTATGCTACTACCTATCACTTGTTATTCAAGCCTCCCAAACTGGCATGTCAGCCTCTAACCTTTTCACCCTTCCTAGCAAGCCATTGCTTGGCTATGTTACCGCTTTGCTCAGCCCCTCTTATAGCGTTGTTAGTTGTAGGTCAAGTTGAAGATTGCTCCATGATGGACAGGATTATGTTGGGATATCACAATATCTCTTATTTAATTAATGCACCTATATACTTGGTAAAGGGTGGAAGGCTCGGCCTTATGCCTGGTGTTTTGTTCCACTCTTGCGCCCTAGTTTCCGTCATACCAGTGTTATGTTCCTTGATTTTGCGTTCCTTACGCGGTTGGGTGATTTATGGGACCCCCTTGACAGTTCGCTTTGAATAAAACTCCTCCAGCAAGGCCCAACCTTGGTTTTACCATTTGCCTACCTAAGCCTTTTTCCCTTGGGTTTCCGGAGCCCGAGGGTCATCTTTATTTACCCCCCCCCCCCCGGGCCAGTGCTCCTCTGAGTGTTGGTCCAAACTAAAGCACCGTGCGGGACCGTCCCTTGGCAACTTGGGTTATGTTGGTACTTGTACGCTTAGCTTATCTGGTGTGCCCTGAGAACAAGATATGTGCAGCTCCTGTCGGGATTTGTCGGCACATCCGGGCGGTCTTGCTGGTCTTGTTTTACCATTGTCGAAATGTCTTGTAAACCGGGATTCCGAGACTGATCGGGTCTTCCTGGGAGAAGGAATATCCTTCGTTGACCGTGAGAGCTTGTAATGGGCTAAGTTGGGACACCCCTGCAGGGTATAAACTTTCGAGAGCCGTGCCCGCGGTTATGTGGCAGATGGGAATTTGTTAACGTCCGGTTGTAGAGAACTTGACACTAGATTCGAATTAAAACACATCAACCGCGTGTGTAGCCGTGATGGTCTCTTTTCGGCGGAGTCCGGGTAGTGAACACAGTTTTGGGTTATGTTTGACGTAAGTAGGAGTTCAGGATCACTTCTTGATCACTTCTAGCTTCTCGACCGTTCTGTTGTTTCTCTTCTCGCTCTCATTTGCATATGTTAGCCACCATATCATGCTTAGTCGCTGCTGCAACCTCACCACTTATCCATTCCTTACCCATTAATTAAGCTTTGCTAGTCTTGATACCCATGGTTATGGGATTGCTGAGTCCTCGTGGCTCACAGATTACTACAACAACAGTTGCAGGTACAGGTTATGCGATGATCATGACGCGAGAGCGATGCTTGCTTGTTTTGGAGTTCTTCTTCTGCTTCTTCTTCGATCAGGGGATGGGTTCCAGGTCGGCAGCCTGGGCTAGCAGGGTGGATGTCGTTGAGTTTCTGGTTGTGTTTCATCCGTAGTCGGATGATGCTCTTATGTATGATGATGTTGTATTCGTGTGGCATTGTTTGCCTTTTGTATGTATCCCCAACTATTATGTTATGCTTTGATGTAATGATATCCACCTTGCAAAAACGTCTTCAAGATGCGCTTCTATCCTTGGTGGGATCTTCGAGTTCCTTTAGGATAGGGTCGCATCTTGGGCGTGATAATTAACTCCTCGCTTCGGAATTTGTCCGGAGATCCGAAGACTACTTCCAGTGTGATTGAGCCCGTACAACAGGCCTCTACACCTGGTATGACACCTTTGAAGGTGGTTTTGGTGGGTTTGATCCTCGAGGGATCGATCCCCATTTTGTGCATTGTATCCTGATAAAGTAGGTTTAGGCTGCTGCAACCGTCCATGAGGACTCATGATGGGGTTGAGGACCAATGCGGTCGAACCGCCATGATGGATACTGGTAGGATGGTCCCTGCGATCGAAAGTGATCGGACAGGAAGACCATGGATTGAACTTTGGGGCGACTGGCTCCATCGCGTAGACGTCCCTTAGTGCGCGCTTCCGCTCCCACTTGGGAATATGGGTGGCGTGTATCATATTTACCATTTTCACTTGGGGAGGAAATTTCTTCTGTCCTCCTGTGTTCGGCAGCCATGGCTCCTTGTCGTCATCACTATGCGGCCCCTTTTCCTTGTTTTCGGCATTCAACTTGCTGGCCTGTTTAAACACCCAACATTCTCTGTTGGTGTGGTTGGCTGGTTTATCGGGGGTACCGTGAATTTGACACGAGCGATCGAGTATGCGGTCCAGACTGGACGGGCCCAGATTGTTTCTTTTGAATGGCTTTTTCCGCTGACCGGATTTAGAGCCGCTGAATCCGGCATTGACTACTGTGTCTTCGGTGTTGTCGCCATTGTTGCGACGCTTGTGTCTATTGCGTCGTGGCTTGCCGTTGTTGTCTCTGGCATCTGAAATGCCAGGATTTCTTGATGTGTTGTTGCTACGAGCCAGCCAGCTGTCCTCGCCCGCACAAAAGCGGGTCATGAGTGTCGTGAGGGCTGCCATGGGCTTCGGCTTCTCTTGGCCGAGGTGTCGGGCGAGCCACTCGTCGCGGATGTTATGCTTAAAGGCCGCTAGGGCTTCGGCATCCGGACAGTCAATAATTTGGTTCTTTTTAGTTAGGAACCGAGTCCCTAATTTCCTGGCTGACTCTCCGGGCTGCTGGGTTATGTGACTTAAGTCATCAGCATCCGGTGGTCGCACATAAGTGCCCTGGAAGTTGTCCAGGAATGCGTCTTCCAGGTTCTCCCAACTGCCAATAGAGTTTACCGGCAAGCTGTTCAGCCAATGCCGAGCCGGTCCTTTGAGTTTTAGTGGGAGGTACTTGATGGCATGTAGATCATCGTCGCGGGCCATTTGAAGTGGAGAAGGAAATATTCAATCCATATTGCGGGGTCTGTTGTACCATCATATGATTCAATGTTCACGGGCTTAAACCCTTCTGGGAATTCATGATCCATTACTTCATCTGTGAAGCATAGGGGTGTGCGGCGCCTCTATGCCGGGCTACATCACGACGCACTTCTAATGAGTCTGGTCTATCATATTCGGCCCAGCCGGATTTGCTTTTAGTATATTCGGCGTGACAGTCCTCATCACGTGTTGGGGCGCGCCCCCGTGATCCGTAGATCGATTTTGACTGTCCTGCTTTGTTTTCCAATACGTCTCGCGGGTCCTGCGTGTAGCCACGGGACTTAGTGCTTTTGTTTGATTGGCGACGGGTGCGGGCTGGTGTTCGGGCTGATACACCACTTTTTCTCGGCCATGAGGTGGTCGGTCAGCCGCATCCTGTGCTGGTAGCATAGGCTTTAATGCCTCCTCCTTGAGTTGAGGTAGCAACCTGCGCTTTGGGTAACTTTTGGTTGGGCGCTCGAGTCTGTATTCCTCGGCTGCCAGGACCTCAGTCCATCTATCAGTTAGCAGATCTTGATCAGCTTGAAGCTCCTGCTGCTTTTTCTTCAGGCTTTTTGCAGTGGCTATAACCCGGCGCTTGAAGCGCTCCTGCTCGACGGGACCCTCAGGCATCATGAATTCTTCGTCGCTGAGGCTCACCTCGTCTTCGGAGAGGGGCATGTAATTGTCATCCTCTGATTCTCCATCCATTGCCTGTTCATTAGGGCTATCGCTCCCGTCCTCATGTCCGGCTTGCTCGAAGCTTGGGTGGGCGGGATTGTTTTCGTCTTCGGCACCCTCCGGAGTGCTATTGTCTCCTGTGCCGGTATCGCTATTTTTGCTATGACGAGGCTTAGAGCGGTGTCAATGACGTCGGTGCTTAGATTGCTTCTCAAGGGGATTATCCTCCATTGCCTCATTGCCATCACTTTCTTTGGGGGTGTCCACCATGTATATATCATACGATGAGGTGGCAGTCCAGCGCCCTGTGGGCGGTGTTTCCTGTTCTTCTCCTGCATCATCATCCATACCGTCGATGTCTTCGGAGTCAAAATCAAGCATTTCGGTTAAGTCGTCGACAGTGGTTATTAAGTGGGTGGTGGATGGGGAATGAATTTCTTCGTCGCCCGCCTCCCACTCAAGCCGGACATAGTTCGGCCAAGAGTCTCCTAGCAGGGAGAGAGATTTTAATGAATTTAGCACGTCGCCCAAGGGCGAGTGCTGAAAGATATCCGTGGAGGTAAACTCCATGATCGGTGCCCAATCAGATTCGATAGGCACGGATGCACGCGGTTTGGAGCCAATGGACGGAGACGAGTCCGATGATCCGATGACATAGACCTCATTAGAGGCAAAGTCTGTGTTCGGCTCTAACACCGCTGAGTATGCAGCCTCCGTGGCGGGGTCCATCCACCCGTCCTCAGATGGCACAATCTGCTCCGGATTAAGAGCCGGGGCAGTCGAAGGTGCGATCTTCCGAACACCGTCCGATGGCAGATCTAGGTCATGCTCCTCGTGACTTCTCGGCACACCTGTCATGGGCTCGAATCCATCAAATATCAAGTCTCCGCGGATGTCGGCAGTGTAGTTCAAACTTCCAAACCTGACCTGATGGCCAGGGGCGTAGCTATCGATATGCTCCAAATGGCCAAACGACTTGGCCCGCAGTACGAAGCCATCGAATACGAAGATCTATCCGGGAGGAAAACCTCACCCTGGATCGCATCGTTGCAGATGATTGAAGGAGCCATCAAGGCTTATTGTGACGACATAGTGGAACTCTCAATGAAAGCACCAATGTCGGTGTCAAAACCGGCGGATCTCGGGTAGGGGGTCCCGAACTGTGCGTCTCAGGCTAATGGTAACAGGAAGCGGGGGACACAATGTTTACCCAGGTTCGGGCCCTCTCGATGGAGGTAATACCCTAATTCCTGCTAGATTGATCTTGATGATATGAGTACTACAAGAGTTGATCTACCATGAGATCGTAGAGGCTAAACCCTAGAAGCTAGCCTATGATTATGATTGTTGTTCTTGTCCTACGGACTAAACCCTCTGGTTTATATAGACACCAGAGGGGGCTAGCATTACACAGAGACGGTTACAGAGAAGGAGATCTACATATCCGAATTGCCAAGCTTGCTTTCCACGCAAAGGAGAGTCCCACCCGGACATGGGACGAAGTCTTCAATCTTGTATCTTCATCGTCCAACAGTCCGGCCAAAGCATATAGTCCCGCTGTCCAAGGACCCCCTTATCCAGGACTCCCTCAGTTCTCAAAAACTGAGGGAAATACTTACGCTACTTTGCTGCATCACCCTTTCCTCTTCAAGGAAAACCAACGCAAGCTCAAGACGTAGCACCGGCCACCTCTTGCCTCCCCTCCTTTATATACATGACCAGGGGGCACCCCATAGACACACAAGTTGTTCTTTTAGCCGTGTGCAGTGACCCCTCCACAGTTACACACCTCGGTCATATCGTCGTAGTGCTTAGGCAAAGCCCTGCACCGGTAACTTTATCATCACCGTCACCACGCATCGTGCTGACGAAGCTCTCCCTCGACCTCAACTGGATCAAGAGTACGAGGGACGTCACCGAGCTAAACATGTGCAGATTGCGGAGGTCTGTGCGTTCGGTACTTGATTGGTTGGATCACGAAGATGTTCGACTACATCAACCGCGTTAACTAAACGCTTCCACTTTCGGTCTACGAGGGTACGTAGACAACACTCTCCCCTCTTGTTGCTATGCATCACCTAGATAGATCTTGCGTGATCGTAGGAATTTTTTTGAAATTATTGTGTTCCCCAATAGTGGCATCCGAGCCAGGTCTATGCGTAGATGTTATATGCACGAGTAGAACACAAAGAGTTATGGGCGATAATAGTCATACTGCTTACCAGCATGTCATATTTTGATTCAGCAGTATTGTTGGATGAAGCGGCCCAGACCGACATTACATGACCACGTTCATGAGACTGGTTCTACCGACGTGCTTCGCACATAGGTGGCTAGTGGGTGTCTGTTTCTCCAACTTTAGTTGAATCAAGTTTGACTATGCCCGGTCCTTGTTGAAGGTTAAAACATCACACTTGACAAAAAATTGTTGTGGTTTTGATGCATAGGTAAGAACGGTTCTTGCTAGAAGCCCGTAGCAGCCACGTAAAACTTGCAACAACAAAGTAGAGAACGTCTAACTTGTTTTGCAGGGCTTGCTGTGATGTGATATGATCAAGACATGATGTGATATAATTTGTTGTATGAGATGATCATGTTTTGTAACAAAGTTATCGGTAATTGGCAGGAGCCATATGGCTGCCGCTTTATTGTATGCAATGCAATCGCCATGTAATTGTTTTACTTTATCACTAAGCGGTAGCGATAGTCGTAGAAACAATAGTTGGCGAGACGACAACGATGCTATGATGGAGATAAAGGTGTCGCGCCAGTGATGATGGAGATCATGACGATGCTTCAGTGATGGAGATCATGAGCACAAGATGATCATGGCCATATCATGTCACATGTTTTGATTACATGTGATGTTTATCTCTTATGCATATTATTTTTCTTAGTACGGAAGTAGCATTATAAGATGATCCCTTACTAAATTTCAAGGTATAAGTGTTCTCCCTGAGTATGCATCATTGCTACAGTTCTTCGTGCCGAGACACCACGTGATGATCGAGTGTGATAAGCTCTACGTTCACATACAACGGGTGCAAGCCAGTTTTTGTGCATGCAGAATACTCAGATTAAACTTGACAAGCCTAGCATATGCAGATATGGCCTCGAAACACTGGAGACCAAAAGGTCGAGCATGAATCATATAGTAGATATGATCAACATATTGATGTTCACCATTGAAAGCTACTCCATCTCACGTGATGATCGGACATGGTTTAGTTGATTTGGATCACGTGATCATTTAGATGACTAGAGGGATGTCTATCTAAGTGGGAGTTCTTAAGTAATATGATTACTTGAACTTTAATTTATCATGAACTTAGTCCTGATAGTATTTTGCAAATTATGTTGTAGATCAATAGCTCGCGTTATAGCTTCCCTATGTTTTTTATATGTTCCTAGAGAAAACTAAGTTGAAAAATGATAGTAGCAATGATACGGACTGGGTCCGTGATCTAAGGTGTATCCTCATTGCTGCACAGAAGAATTATGTCCTTGATGCACTGCTAGGTGACAGACCTATTGCAGGAGCTGATGCAGACGTTATGAATGTTTGGATAGCTCAATATGATGACTACTTGATAGTTTAGTGCACCATGATTTACGGCTTAGAACCGGGACTTCAAAAACGTTTTTGAAACGTCACGGAGCATATGAGATGTTCCAAGAGCTGAAATTGGTACTTCAGACTCATGCCCGTGTCAAGAGGTATGAGACCTCTAACAAGTACTTTGCCTAAAAGATGGAGGAGAATTTCTCAACTAGTGAGCATGTGCTCAGATTGTCTGGGTACTACAATCATTTGAATCAAGTGGGAGTTAATCTTCCAGGTAAGACAGTGATTGACAGAGTTCTCTAGTCACCATCACCAAGCTACTGGAACTTCGTGATGAACTATAATATGCAAGGGATGACGAAAACGATTCCCGAGATCTTCATGATGCTGAAATCGACGAAGGTAGAAATCAAGAAAGAGCATCAAGTGTTGATGATTGACAAGACCACTAGTTTCAAGAAAAGGGCAAAGGGAAAGAAAGGGAACTTCAAGTAGAATGGCAAGCAATTTGTCACTCCGTGAAGAAGCCCAAAGCTAGACCTAAGCCTGAAACTGAGTGCTTCCACTGCAAAGGAAATGGTCACTGGAAGTGGAACTACCCCAAATATTTGGTGGAAAAGAGGGATGGCAAAGAACAACGGTATATTTGATATATAAGTTATTGATGTGTACCTTACTAGTGCTCGTAGTAATTCATGGGTATTTGATACTTGTTCGGTTGCTAAGATTAGTAACTCGAAACAGGAGTTGCAGAATAAATAGAGACTAGTTGAGGATGAAGTGATGATATGTGTTGGAAGTGTTTCCAAGATTGATATGATCATCATCGAGCACTCCCTATACTTTCGGGATTAGTGTTAAACCTAAATATATGTTATTTGGTGTTTGCGTTGAGCATGAATATGATTAGATCATGTTTATTGCAATATGGTTATTCATTTAAGACAGAGGATAATTGTTATTATGTTTACATGAATAAAACCTTCTATGGTCATACACCCAATGTTGATGGGTTATAGAATCTCGATCATAATGATACACATAATATTGATACCAAAAGATGCAAAGTTGATAATGATAGTGCAACTTATTTGTGGCTCTACCGTTTGGGTCATATCGGTGTAAAGCGCATGAAGAAACTCCATAAAGATAGACTTATGGAATCACTTGATTATTATTATTTTGCGAGGGGAATCACTTGATTATGAATCATTTGATACTTGTGAACCGTGCCTTATGGGCAAGATGACTAAAACTTCGTTCTCCGGAACAATGGAACGAGCTAGTGACTTATTGGAAATAATACATACCGATGAATGCGGTCCAATGAGTGTTGATGCTCGTGGCGGGTGTCGTTATTTTCTGACCTTCACAGATGATTTGAGCAGATATGGGTATATCTACTTAATGAAACACAAGTCTGAAACATTTGAAAAGTTGAAAGAATTTTAGAGTGAAGTGGAGAATCATCATAACAAGAAAATAAAGTTTCTATGATCTGATCATGGCGGAGAATATTTGAGTTACGAGTTTGGCCTTCATTTAAACAATGTGGAATAGTTTCACAGCTCACGCCACCTAGAACACCACAACATAATGGTGTGTCCGAACGTCGTAACCACACTTTATTGGATATGGTGCAACCTATGATGTCTCTTCCCGATTTACCACTGTCGTTTTGGGGTTATGCATTAGAGACAGTTGCATTCATGTTAAATAGGGCACCATCAAAATCCATTGAGATGACGCCTTATGAACTATGGTTTGGCAAGAAACCAAAGTTGTTGTTTCTTAAAGTTTGGGGCTGCAATGCTTATATGAAAAAGCTTCAACCTGATAAGCTCGAACCCAAATCGGAGAAGTGTGTCTTCATAGGATACCCAAAGGAAATTGTTGGGTACACCTTCTATCACAGGTCCGAAGGCAAAACCTTTGTTGCTAAGAATGGATCCTTTCTAGAGAAAGAGTTTCTCTCGAAAGAAGTGAGTGGGAGGAAAGTAGAACTTGATGAGGTAATTGTACCTTCTCCCGAATTGGAAAGTAGTTCATCACAGAAATCAGTTCCAGTGATTCCTACACCAATTAGTGAGGAAGCTAATGATGATGATCATGAAACTTCAGATCAAGTTACTACCGAACCTCGTAGGTCATCCAGAGTACAGTCTGTGCTAGAATGGTACCGTAATCCTATTATGGAAATCATGTTACTAGACCATGATGAACCTACGAACTATGAGGAAGTGATGATGAGCCCAGATTCCGCGAAATGGCTTGAGGCCATGAAATCTGAGATGGGATCCATGTATGAGAACAAAGTGTGGACTTTGGTGGACTTGGCCGATGATCGGCAAGCCATTGAGAATAAATGGATCTTCAAGAGGAAGATGGAGGCTGATAGTAGTGTTACTATCTACAAAGCTCGACTTGTCGCAAAAAGATTTTCAACAAGTTCAAGGTGTTCACTACAATGAGATTTTCTCAACTGTAGCGATGCTTAAATCCGTCTGAATCATGTTAGCAATTGCCATATTTTATGAAATCTGGCAAATGGATGTCAAAAACTGCATTCCTTAAATGGATGCAACCTGGAGGTTTTGTCGATCCAAAGGGTGCTAACAAAGTGTGCAAGCTCCAGCGATCCATTTATGGACTGGTGCAAGACTCTCGGAGTTGGAATAAACACTTTGATAGTGTGATCAAAGCATATGGTTTTATACAGACTTTTGGAGAAGCCTGTATTTACAAGAAAGTGAGTGGGAGCTCTGTAGCATTTCTAATATTATATGTGGATGACATATTGTTGATTGGAAATGATATAGAATTTCTAGATAGCATAAAGAGATACTTGAATAAGAGTTTTTCGAAGAAAGACCTCCATGAAGTTGCTTATATATTGGGCATCAAGATCTATAGAGATAGATCAAGACGTTTGATAAGATTTTTTCAATGAATACATAACTTGACAAGTTTTTGAAAGAGTTCAAAATGGATCAGTCAAAGAAGGAGTTCTTGCATGTATTACAAGGTGTAAAGTTGAGTAAGACTCAAAGCCCGACCACGACAGAAGATAGAAAGAGAATGAAAGTCATTTCCTATGCCTCAGTCATAGGTTCTATAAAGTATGACATGCTGTGTACTAGACTAGTTGGGTGCCTTGCTATGAGTTTGGCAAGGAGGTACGGTAGTGATCCAGGAGTGGATCACTGTATAGCGGTCAAAGTTATCCTTAGTTACCTAAGAGGACTAAGGAAGTATTTCTCGGTTATGGAGGTGACAAAGAGTTCGTCGTAAAGAGTTACGTTGATGCAAGCTTTTACACCGATCCGGAGCTCTCTAAGTCTGAATCTAGATACATATTTAAAGTGGGAGCAATTAGCTAGAGTAGCTCCATGCAGAGCATTGTAGACAAGAATATTTGCAAAATACATACATATCTGAATGCGATAGACCCGTTAACTAAACTTCTCTCACGAGCAAAACATGATCACACCTTAATACTCTTAGGGTGTTAATCACATACCGATGTGAACTAGATTATTGACTCTAGTAAACCCTTTGGGTGTTGATCACATGGCGATGTGAACTATGGGTGTTAATCACATACATATGTGAACTATTGGTGTTAAATCACATGGCGATGTGAACTAGATTATTGACTCTAGTGCAAGTGGGAGACTGAAGGAAATATTCCCTAGACGCAATCATAAAGTTGTTATTTATATTTCCTTATATCATGATAAATGTTTATTATTCATGCTATAATTGTATTAACCGAAAACTTAGTACATGTGTGAATACATAGACATAACATAGTGTCCCTAGTATTACAAGGTGGAAAATTGAGTAAGACTCAAAGCCCGACCACGACAGAAGATAGAAAGAGAATGAAAGTCATTCCATATGCCTCAGTCATAGGTTCTATAAAGTATGCCATGCTATGTACCAGACCAGTTGTGTGCATTGCTATAATTTTGGCAAGGGGGTACGATAGTGATCCAGGAGTAGATCACTATATAGCGATCAAAGTTATCCTTAGTTACATAAGAGGACTAAGGAAATATTTCTCGGTTATGGAAGTGATAAAGAGTTTGTCATAAAGAGTTACGTCGATGCAAGCATTTACACCGATCCAGATGACTCTGAGTCTCAATCTGGATACATATTGAAAGTGGGAGCTATTAGCTAGAGTAGCTCCATGCAAAGCATTGTAAACATAGAATATTTGCAAAATACATATGACTCTGAATGTGACAGACCCGTTGACTAAATTTCTCTCATGAGAAAAACATGATCACACCTTAGTACTCTTTGATTGTTAATCACATAACGATGTGAACTGGATTACTGACTCTAGTAAACCCTTTGGGTGTTGGTCACATGGCGATGTGAACTATGGATGTTAATCACATACAGATGTGAACTATTGGTGTTAAATCACATGGCGATGTGAACTAGATTATTAACTCTAGTGCAAGTGGGAGAGTGAAGGAAATATGCCCCAGAGGCAATAATAAAGTTATTATTTATTTCCTTATTTCATGATAAATGTTTATTATTCATACTAGAATCATATTATCCGGAAACTTAGTACATGTGTGAATACATAGACAAAACATAGTGTCCCTAGTATGCCTCTACTAGACTAGCTCGTCAATCAAAGATGGTTATGTTTCCTAACCATAGACATGTGTTGTCATTTGATGAATGGGATCACATGATTAGGAGAATGGTGTGATGGACAATACCCATCCGTTAGCTTAGCATTATGATCATTACAGTTTCATTGCTACTAGTTTCTTCATGACTTATACATGTTCCTCATACTATGAGATTATGCAACTCCCGAATAATGGAAGAACACCTTGCGTGATATCAAACGTCACAATGTAAATGGGTGATTATAAAGATGCTCTACAGGTGTCTCTGAAGGTGTTTGTTGGGTTGGCATATATCAAGATTAGGATTTGTCACTCAATGTTTCAGAGAGGTATCTCTGGGCCCTCTCGGTAATGCTTATCACTATAAGCCTTGCAAGAAATGTGACTTATGAGTTAGTTACGAGATGAAGCATTACGGAACGAGTAAAGAGACTTGCCGGTAACGAGATTGAACTAGGTATGATGATACCGACGATCAATCTCGGGCAAGTAACATACCGATGACAAAGGGAACAATGTATGTTGTTATGCGGTTTGACCGATAAAGATCTTCATAGAATATGTAGGAGCCAATTTGACCATCCAGGTTCCGCTATTGGTTATTGACCGGAGATGTGTCTCGGTCATGTCTACATAGTTCTCGAACCCGTAGGATCCGCACGCTTAACGTTCGATGATGATTTGTATTATGAGTTATGTGATTTGATCACCAAAGTTTGTTCGGAGTCCCGGATGAGATCACTGACGTGATGAGGAGTCTCGAAATGGTCGAGGCCTAAAGATCGATATATTGGAAGGCTGTTGAGGGAGTCCTGGATTAAGGGGTCCTCGGACAGCCGGACTATATACTTTGGCCGGACTGTTGGACTATGAAGATACAAGATTGAAGACTTCGTCCCGTGTCCGGATGGGACTCTCCTTTGCGTGGAAGGCAAGCTTGAATATTCGGATGTGTAGATTTCCTTCTCTGTAACCGACTCTGTGTAACCCTATCCCCCTCCGGGGTCTATATAAACCGGAGGGTTTAGTCCGTAGGACAACAACAATCATAATCATAGGCTAGCTTCTAGGATTTAGCCTCTATGATCTCGTGGTAGATCAACTCTTGTAATACTCATATCATCAAGATCAATCAAGAAGGAAGTAGGGTATTACCTCCATCGAGAGGGCCCGAACCTGGGTAAAACATCGTGTCCCATGCCTCCTGTTACCATTAGCCTTAGACGCACAGTTCGGGACCCCCTACCCGAGATCCGCCAGTTTTGACACCGACATTGGTGCTTTCATTGAGAGTTCCACTGTGCCATCGTTGTATGGCTTGATGGCCCCTTCAATCATCTTCAACAATGCAGTCCAGGGGGAGGTTTTCCTTCCCGGACAGATCTTCGTATTCGGCGTCTTTGTACTGCGGGCCAACTCGCTTGGTCATCTGAAGCAGATCGACAGCTACGCCCCTGGCCGCCAGGTTAGGTTTGGAAGCTTAAACTACACTGCCGACATCCGCGGAGACTCGATCTTCGACGGATTCAAGCCCATGACAGGTGCACCGAACAGTCACGACGGACATGACTTTAATCTGTCGTCGGACAGTATTCGGGAGATCGCACCCGCTTTGGCGCCGGGAATCAATCCGGAGCAGATCGTGCCTTCCGAGGACGGGTGGATGGACCCCGCCACGGAGGCCGCACACTCATCGGCGTCGGAGCCGAACACTGATCCCACCTCCTATGAGAGTGGCGTTATCGGATCCCCGGACTCGTCTCCGGCTGTAGGATCCGAACCGTGTGCGTCCGTTCCTATCGAATCAGAGTGGGCACCCGTCATGGAGTTCACTGCCGCGGATACCTTTCACCACTCCCCCCTGGGTGACGTGCTGAATTCATTAAGGTTTCTGTCCTTGTCAAGAGATTCTTGGCCGAACTACGTCCGGATCGAGTGGGAAGCGGACAACAAAGAAATTCGTTCGCCACCCACCACCCACTTCATAGCCACTGTCGATGACTTAACCGACACGCTCGATTTCGACTCCGAAGACGTTGATGGTATTTGCGACGAAACAGGAGAAGAACAGGAACCACCGCCCACTAGGCGCTGGACTTCCACCTCATCATACGATATATACATGGTGGACACACCAAAAGAAGGCGATAGTGACGATACCACGAAGGATAATCCCCTCGATAAGCCACCAAAGCGACGCTGTAGACGCCGCTCTAAATCCCACCACAATAAAAACAGTGACAACAGCGCAAGAAATAATAATACCCTAGTTGATTCCAAAGGAAACGACGACCCCATGGACCCAGCGATGGAGGAGGATGAGCCAGGGGACGGTGAAAACAGTCTGGAGCCGACGTCAGACAATGCCGATCCCGAGGGTAAAATTCAACAACCTGTCTCCGGAGAGGAGGACAGCCCGGACGATGATACACTCATCATCTCAGAAAAACTCTTGGAACAAGTGAACCTCCATAGAAGGCTTATCGCCACCGAGAGGAGCCTAAAGAAGCAGAAAAAAGGCTTAAGGCCGCGCAGGATACACTCAACGACAGGAGGAACAAAGTGCTCGGCACTGGAGAAAAATACGGCGACGATCGCCACACAAAGAGCTATCTGAAGCGCAAGCTGCTGCCCGAATTCGACGACGAGGCCGTAGAGCCCACCCAGCCGAAAATGACCGATCAGCCAGACCGACCGCCCCGCGGCCGTGACAAGACGGCTAATGATGCCGCCACAAGTCAGCACACGATTTACGTGAGCTCCTGGACAGAAAGTTCGGTATGGCCAGATTCATCTATGGATCCAGGAAGCGCGCTCCAGCACAGGATCAGAACTACCGAAACAATCACATTGATCGAATACCATCTTGGGATCAGAACCGAACACAACAACCATCGACAGCATGCCATGACACAAGCAGATATAGGGGCGCCGCACACCCCCTGTGCTTCACCGATGAGGTACTGGATCACGAATTTCCAGAAGGATTTAAGCCCATGAATATAGAGGCGTACGACGGAACTACAGACCCTGGGGTCTGGAGCGAGGACTTTATCCTTCATATCCATATGGCTCGCGGAGACGATCTCCACGCCATCAAATATCTACCCCTCAAATTAAAGGGACCAGCTCGGCACTGGTTGAAAAGCCTTCCCGAAAACTCAATTGGAAGTTGGGAAGAGCTAGAGGATGCTTTTAGGGCCAATTTTCAAGGGACTTATGTCTGGCCTCCGGACACTGACGACCTAAGTCATATAATTCAACAGCCCGGAGAGTCAGCCCAAAAGCTCTGGAACACGTTTCTTACTAAGAAAAATCAAATAGTCGACTGTCCGGATGCCGAGGCTTTAGCGGCCTTCAAACATAGTATCCGGGGCGAATGGCTTGCCAGACACCTCGACCAAGAAAAACAGAGGATGATGGAATCCTTAACAAGCCTAATGACCCACTTTTGCGCGGGCAAGGGCAATGGCTGGCCCATAGCGGCACCAGCAACCCAGGCACATCCGAAGTCAGGGATGGCAACGGGAAGCCGCGACGCAACAAAAACAAGCGTCAAAACAATAATGAAAGCCCAAAGAATACGACAGTCAATGCCGGATTTAGGGGCTCTCAACCTGGTCAACGGAAGAAGCCATTTAAAGGCAGTAGAGATGGACCGTCTAGCCTAAACAAGATTCTAGACAAATTGTGTCAGATTCACGGCACTCCCGAAAAGCCTGCAAACCACACCCATAGAGACTGTTGGGTTTTCAAACAGGCTGGCAAGCTGAGCGCCGAACAAAAGGGGAGGGAGACGCCAAGTGAGGACGAGGATGAGCCTCGTCAGCCGAACACTAGAGGACAGAAAAAATTCCCACCAGAAGTCAAAACAGTAAACATGATTTACGCAACTCACATTGCAAAGAGAGCGCGCAAACACGCACTCAGAGACGTATACGTTGTTGAGCCCGTTGCCCCCAAATTTAATCCCTAGTCGGCCTGCCCGATCACCTTCGATCGCAGGGACCATCCGACTAGTGTCCGGTACGGAGGATCGGCTGCCTTGGTACTCAACCCAATAATTGACGGATACCATCTCACACGAGTCCTCATGGACGGCGGCATTAGTCTAAACCTGATATATCAGGACACTATCCGCAAAATGGGGATAGACCCCTCAAGGATCAGCCTAAGTAACACTACCTTTAAAGGAGTAATACCAGGCGTGGAGGCCCATTGTATGGGCTCTCTAGTACTAGAGGTTGTATTTGGTTCTCCTGACAACTTCAAAAGCGAGAAATTAACCTTCGACATCGCTCCATTCCGGAGTGGCTATCATGCACTACTCGTACGAACGGCCTTCACTCATTTTAACGCAGTACCGCAGTACGCCTACCTCAAACTTAAGATGCCCGGTTCACGCGACGTCATCACAGTTAGCGGAAACACAGAGCGTTCCTTACGCGCGGAAGAATATGTGGCGGCTCTAGCAGCCGAACACTGAGTGCCCCCTTCAACCAGGACTAATGGCCGGTCGTCAAGACCACGTTCACGGTTAGACGAGTCCAGCGCTCCACCTAACGTAACAGCCCAGTTGGGATTTCGCCACAAAAGATGCTAGGGCTGCTCGCAAAAAGAGCCCGTAGTTCGGCCCGACCCTATCAATAAAAATAGCATGTTGCATTTTCATGATTTATTCAGACTAACGAACACCTCACACGAAGTCTTTCACCTGGGTTTCTTCTTTTGCAGACGACCATCGTGCTACACCCTTCCAGGATATGGCACAACAGAGATAAAGGCGAAGACATGCAGCAGGGACCCGCACAAAGGTTTCTTTTTAGATTAAGACCCTGCGTAAACCTTTTTAACATATCTTGTTGCTTCTTCCCCTCCGGAAACTTCATACAACCGGGAGGGATACTAGTGTTTTTGGCACTTTTGTCACACCAGACTACTGCTCATACCTGGAAAATCAGGGCTTATTGTGAAGGGCGTTATTCAGCCCAGTACACATTATAAAGTCCGAATACCTTAGGGAGTGTTCGGCATCGCGAGTTTGGCCTTATATGTATCAACTCCGAATCATGTCTTTGGTCAAATGTTGGGTTTGCCCGGCTCCCGTGTTTTGCTACCTTACATTCCATTCCATCGGCTAAGGCGGCACCGGGAGAACTACTGCGATTATGCCCCGGTTCACCTAGACGAGCACCTCAGTAGAGAAAGCCGAAAACTGACTGTCATGATACAGCGCGAGACTGGTCAACCACTCGATGACCCAGCGGAATCTTCGCGATTCCTCCGCATTAAAGAAGGACCGGTTTCCCGGTCACGTACATACGCGCACCATATCTGGCTGAACGCGAAAGTGCCAGGGGCTATATAGTAGCCCCACCGTCAAACTCTATTGCTAAGTGAAAGTGTTAAAGCTATATAGTCCGATTGCCTGGTTCGTCGCGCTATCACCTCCTTAACAAACCAAGATGTTGGATCAAGTGTGACTACGTGTTTTTTTCTGAACACCCCCGCATTATGTGCGTGGGGACTGAAGCCGACGACTACAAATTTCAGGATATATATATATACATAAACGGCCACACAGGAGGCATTATAATACTTTCGGGCAAAAGTTTAAAAAACAGCCTTTATAATAAAAATAGCATTGTCTTTACAATCGCGATACATTTCATTCGAACATGGCACTCTTCGAGCACTGAGCCTCTATTAAACGGGCGCCTTCTAAGACTTCTTCGAAATAGTGCTCGGCCGGGTCCTGGCCGTCTGCCGCGCTCCCGGTTGCAATAGCGATGGCTTCCATCCTAGCCCAGTATGTTTTAACACTGGCAAGAGCCATCCGCGCACCCTCTATGCACGCCGACCTCTTCACAATGTTGATATGCGACACAGCTCCAAGGAATTGTTGCACTAATCCAAAATAGCTGCCCGGCCTTGGCCCTTGTGGCCAAAGATGATCCACGACAGACCTCATAGCAAGCCCGGATAGCCTGTGGAGTTCGGCCCATGCGGCCATCTTTTCATTTAATGGCAGCGGACGCGTCAGAGCACTGAACTGCGACCAGAATAACCTCTCAGCCTTATGGTCCCTCCGATCTTTGTAAAACTCGGATGCATCAGCAACACTCTTTGCCAGGTCCGCATATGCATCCGCCGCACTCCACAACTGATCCAGAGGGGCATACTTTGGATCTCCGAATTTCATCCGCAACAGCTAGGGCTTTACAGCCACTATAGCTCCGGCTTCATGAAGCTCCTCCCTCATCCCCCTCATTTTAGAGCGGGTTTCCTTGGCTGCCTCTAGGGCCTTCTTCAGGTCAGCTGCTTTGCTTGATTTTCCTTTCCAAGGAGCCCGCGGCGATTGGCGGCATCTTCCAGCTCGGTAGCCATCTGAGCTATCTTTTCTTTGCTCCGGCGACGAGCAGCCTGTTCGGCTTTTAACTCCTCGACCGCCTTCAGAGCGGCCGCATCACTTATCTGGGCTTGCTCCTTGGCTCGGGCAAGATCCCCCCGTAGGGTCTCCACGGCAGCAGCTCCATCTACAGTAATAGCGTATTATAATCATGCTCCTCTTAAAGGATTTGCTGACAAGCCGAATATACATACCCTGGGCCTTGTCAAGCCACTGGTTAACAAGCGTGATGTCGGCATCGTCCACGTCTAGCTGCCGCTTTAGTTCGGCAAAATCAGCAGATCGGTCGGCTGCCGAACCCTCAGCCACCTCCACATAAAGCAGCGCAATTATTAACAGAGATTATGATCCTCTGTCCGCCACGTTAATGGCAACCAGAGTCTCAGAGGCTACTATCTATATAGAGCACAATTAGCATGTGCGAAAACATCAAAAATACACTTTTTGCATACCTCAAAGCCTCTCAGTAGACTTGTAAAAGCTTCATTCAAACCGCTTTTCGCGGATGAAATCCTCTCAACTACCGTGCCCATTAGAGCACGATGCGTCTCGGAGATGGCCGCTCGCTCCAGAAGGCCCATTAGTGTGTCCGGTTGTGCACCGGACAATCCCGGACTCCTCCTTGAGCTCTCCTTGGGAGTCGGATACTTCAGACTCCGGGTAGCCGAAGTGTCAACTTCTGGCCTTGGTGGATCCGGAGAAATCCTCCATGACGACACTTCGGGGTCGTCCGCCCTATGTGACGGGGAGGCAGGGGGAGGCGACTCGCTCTCCATCATCTCCGGAGGAAGATCCCCCGAGGACGAATTCTGTGAAGAAAGGCGACGAGCCGGACTGCAATGAATATGTTTTGGTCATTATTCTCAGTGACAAAACAGGATATGCTTATCAAAGTACTCTTTCACTTACGGTTCGGTGGAGGACCGGCCCCCTTGCAAGGTTTTCTTCCCTCATTTAGAAGCTTCCATTTCCAAATCGTTGGAACCGCCCCTTTTCTTACCTTGGGAGAGGGGATTTTAGATTCCCCCCCCCCCTGATTATCCTCCTTCGCGGAGGCACCTACTCCTCCAATCTGGATGTGTAAAAAATGAGGCCGGTCTGTGGCTTCTCTATTTCTCCCCTCGTCTTCGCCTGATGGCACCTGATATGGCGCGCGGTCAAGCATCCTGGTCAACAAAGGATTCGGCGAGCCTTCGGGAAGAGGGGCCGGACACCTAATCCTCTCCGCCTTCTTCAGCCAGTCCTGGTCGAGAACATTTTTTAGAATGATGTTATAATAAATATAAAGGATGGTGTGTTCGGCAGTAGAAGTATTTACCGGGGTATCCGGGGGGTTACAATTGAGACCCACGTCCTCGGTGGTGTCCGGACACTTTATTCATGATCTGAAGAATAACTCGTACATCTCTTTGGGCGTCATGCCAAAGAATCGTTGAACGGTTCGCGGTCCTTCCGGGTTGAACTCCCACATACGGAGAGGACGACGTTGGCAGGGCATGACTCGACGAACCAGCATCACTTGCATTACCCTGGCAAGACTAATATCCCTCTCAAGAAGATCTCGGATGCGGCTCTGCAACGTCGACACGTCATTTGCTGGCCCCTAGTCCAGCCCTTTGTTGACCCATGACGCTAGTTCTTGTGGAGGGCACGGGCGGAACGCTGGAGCAGTCACCCACTTTGTACCTCGAGGAGCGGTGATGTAAAACCACTCCCGCTGCCATAAATCAGAAGTCTCCATGAAGGAGCCCTTTGTCCATGGGGCGTCGGTGCCTTTGCTTATTATAGCGCCTCCGCACTCCGCGTGACGCCCGTCGATCACCCTCGGCCTCACATTGAAGTTCTTGAGCCATAGGCCAAAGTGGGGGGTGATGTGGAGGAAGGCTTCACACACGACGATAAACGACGAGATGTGAAGAACAGAATCCGGAGCAAGATTGTGGAAATCTAGCCCGTAATAGAACATGAGTCCTATTACAAAGGGATCAACGCTAAAACCTAGCCCTCGGAGAAAGTGGGAGATAAAGACAACGCTCTCATTGAGCTCGGGGGTTGGGACGACCTGCCCTGGAGAAGGTAGCCTGTGCGGAATCTCGGTGGTGAGATACCTGGCCTCCCTAAGCTTCCGGATGTCCTCCTCTGTGATGGAGGAGGCCATCCATCGGCCTTGATTGGATCCGGACACGGTCGAAGGATCGAGGTGCTTTAGCTTGAGCCTTGGGTGTTGGAACTCGAGGTGCGGGAGGGGAAGGATTGAGCATGGAAAGAAAAGGACAGGCCTTGGCCCCCTTTATAAAGAGGACAAATATCAAGCGTCCCCCGCATGATCATTTGAGACTTGCCTAAAATCGAGGATTCATATTAAACAAACACGGTTGGGTTACCCACACAATCCCGTGATAAAGGGGGGACACGATCTCTGCTTCGACAAGACGTGACCAGTAAAACCGCCTCGCAGCGCGTGTAGTGGCTGGTTATGGAAACGGTTCGAATAAAGACCGAACCATGGCGTGATGTCATGTTATAAAAAGTTGTCAGCAGATTAGATTTGTGGAATATTATACTCTCTACAGTAGTATGTGGAATTTGTTTTGCAGAGCCGAACACGATCCTTGTATTCTAAATCTCTTATGGAGTAATCGGAGAAGGAACCCGCCTTGCAATGTCGAAGACAATATGCGCGCCGGACTCATCGTCATTGAAGCCTAGTTCAGGGGCTACTGAGGGAGTCCTGGATTAAGGGGTCCTCGGACAGCCAGACTATATACTTTGGTCGGACTGTTGGACTATGAAGATACAAGATTGAAGACTTTGTCCCGTGTCCGGATGGGACTCTCCTTTGCGTGGAAGGCAAGCTTGGATATTCGGATGTGTAGATTTCCTTCTCTGTAACTGACTCTGTGTAACCCTAGCCCCCTCTGGTGTCTATATAAACCGGAGGGTTTAGTCCGTAGGACAACAACAATCATAATCATAGGCTAGCTTCTAGGGTTTAGCCTTTATGATCTCGTGGTAGATCAACTCTTGTAATACTCATATCATCAAGATCAATCAAGAAGGAAGTAGGGTATTACCTCCATTGAGAGGGCCCGAACCTGGGTAAAACATTGTCCCTTGCCTCCTGTTACCATTAGCCTTAGACGCACAGTTCGGGACCCCCTACCCGAGATCCGACGATTTTGACACCGACAGCTATATTCGGACATCGGAAAGGTTCCGAGTGATTCGGGTATTTTTTTGGAGTACCGGAGAGTTACGGGAATTCGCCCGAGGAAGTAATGGGAAAGGATAGAAGGGCCTCAAGGGGTGGCCGCGCCCCCTCCCCATGGGCTGGTCCGAATTAGACTAGGAGGGGGCGGCGCCCCCCTCCTTCCTTCTCCCCTCTTCCTCCTTCCCTCCTTCTCCTTCTTGGAATAGGAAAGAGGAGGGGAATCCTACTTGGACTGGGGTGTCCTAATTGGATTCCCCACACCTCGCGCGCCCCTTGGGACGGCCACCTCTTCCCTCCCCTCCTTTATATATGTGGCCAGGGGGCATCCCATAGACACACAAGTTGATCTTTTAGCCGTGTGCGGTGCCCCCCTCCAGAGTTACACATCTCGGTCATATCGTCGTAGTGCTTAGGCGAAGCCCTGCGCCAGTAGCTTCGACATCACCATCACCACATTGTCGTGCTGATGAAACTCTCCCTCGGCCTCATCTGGATCAAGAGTACGAGGGACGTCACCGATCTGAACGTGTGCAGATCGCGGAGGTGCCGTGCGTTCGGTACTTGATCGGTTGGATCGCGAAGATGTTTGACTACAAACCGCGTTAACTAAACGCTTCCGCTTTTGGTCTATGAGGGTACATAGACAATTGAGGGAGTCCTGGATTAGGGGGTGTCCGGATAGCCGAACTATCACCATTGGCCGGACTCCTGGACTATGAAGATACAGGATTGAAGACTTCGTCCCGTGTCCGGATGGGACTTTCCTTGGCGTGGAAGGCAAGCTTGGCGATACGGATATGTAGATCTCCTACCATTGTAACCGACTCTGTGTAACCCTAACCCTCTCCAGTGTCTATATAAACCGGAGGGTTTTAGTCTGTAGGATGAACAACAATCATACCATAGGCTAGCTTCTAGGGTTTAGCCTCTTCGATCTCGTGGTAGATCTACTCTTGTACTACCCATATTATCAATGTCAATCAAGCAGGAGTAGGGTTTTACCTCCATCGAGAGGGCCCGAACCTGGGTAAAAACATTGTGTCCCTTGTCTCCTATTACCATCCGCCTAGATGCACAGTTCGGGACCCCCTACCCGAGATCCGCCGGTTTTCACACCGACATTGGTGCTTTCATTGAGAGTTCCTTTGTGTCGTCGCCTTTAGGCCCGATGGCTCCTTCGATCGTCAACAATGACACGGTCTAGGGTGAGACTTTTCTCCTGGACAGATCTTCGTATTCGGCGGCTTTGCACTGCGGGCAAATTCACTTGGCCATCTGGGGCAGATCGAAAGCTACGCCCCTGGCCATCAGGTCAGATTTGGGAGTTTGAACTACATGGCTGACATCCGCGGAGACTTGATCTTCGATGGATTCGAGCCACAGCCAAGCGCGTCGCACTGCCTTGAGGGGTATGATCTAGCTCTGCCGCCGAATAGTGCCCTGGAGGCCGCACCAGCGTCCGCTCCGACCTTTAGCTTGGAGCCGACTTCGCCGATCGAGGACGAGTGGCTGGACACCGCCTCGGGGGCTACAATCTCTACGGCGATTGAGCCGGACACCATCCCTGTCCTATGTAAAGCCCATGACTCCAAGGTGTCGGACTCCTCTCCGGACTCCGAACCTCCCGCGCCCCTGCCAATCAAATCCGATTCGGCGCCGGTTATGGAGTTCACTGCCGCGGACATCTTTCAGTACTCGCCCTTTGGCGACATCCTGAATTCACTAAAGTCTCTCTCTTTATCAGGAGAACCCTGGCCGGACTATGGTCAGGAAGGTTGGGATGTGGATGACGAAGAAATTCAACGCCCACCCACCACCCACTTTGTTGCCACTGTCGATGATTTAACTGACATGCTCGACTTCGACTCCGAAGACATCGATGGTATGGACGACGATGCAGGAGACGACCAAGAACCAGCGCCTACAGGGCATTGGAAGGACACCTCGTCATACGACATATATATGGTGGACACCCCAAAAGATGGGAATGGCAATGGAACAGCGGAGGATGACCCCTCCAAGAAACAGCCCAAGCGGCGCCGCTCTAAATCCCACCATAGCAAAAACGGTGATTCCGGCACGGGAGATAATAACACCTCGGACAGTGCCGAAGACAACCCCCTCCAGCAGGATTCAGCACAGGAGGAGGGAGAAGCCAGCCCTCATGATAGAGCGGCAGACAGAGAGGTAGATGACGATAATTATATGCCTCCCTCCGAAGATGAAGCAAGCCTCGACGATAACGAATTTGTCGTGCCCAAGGATCCCGTCGAACAAGAGCGTTTCAAACACAGGCTTATGGCCACGGCAAGCAGCCTCAAGAAAAATCAGCAGCAGCTTAGAGCTGACCAAGACTTGCTAGCTGACAGGTGGACCGAAGTCCTTGCAGCCGAAGAGTACAAACTCGATCGCCCCTCCAAGAGCTACCCAAAACGCAGGCTACTACCCCAATTAGAGGAGGAAGCACCCAAACCTACATCACCAGCGCATGATGCGGAAGACCGGCCACCTCGTGGCCGCGACAGAGAGGCCTCTAGGCCCTCCACTAAAGCCGCACCCCGGCGTCGCTCGAAAAGTACAAAGCCACGGGGAAATGCGCCAGACTTGCGAGACATATTGGAGGACAAGGCAAGGCAAATAAGATCGATCTACGGATCGCGTGGGCGCCCCATGATAAGTGATGACAACCGTCACGCTGGATACAGCAATTCCGGCCGGGCCGAACACAGTAGACAAAACTCATTTGAGTTGTGTCGTGATATAGCCCAATACAGAGGCGCCGCACACCCACTATGCTTCATATACAAAGTAATGGATCATCAAATCCCCGAGCACCCGTAAACATTGAATCATACGATGGCACAACAGATCCTGCAGTTTGGATCGAGTACTATCTCCTTCACATCCACATGGCCCGCGGTGATGATCTACACGCCATCAAATACCTCCCACTCAAGCTTAAAGGACCAGCTCGGCATTGGCTCAACAGCTTGCCAGCAGAATCAATTGGTTGTTGAGAAGACCTGGAAGCCGCATTCCTTGATAACTTCCAGGCCACATATGTGCGACCACCAGACGCTGATGACCTAAGCCACATAATTCAGCAGCCAGATGAATCGGCCAGACAATTTTGGACACGGTTCTTAACCAAGAAAAATCAAATCGTCGACTGTCCGGATGCAGAGGCCCTTGCAGCCTTCAAACATAACATCCACGACGAGTGGCTTGCCCGCCACCTAGGACAGGAAAAGCCGAAATCCATGGCAGCCCTCACATCACTCATGACCCGCTTCTGCGCGGGAGGACAGCTGGCTAGCTCGTAGTAACAACCTGACCAAAAACACTGGTAGTTCGGATACCAAGGACAGCAATGGCAGGTCGCGTCGCAACAAGCACAAGCGCCGCATTAACGGTGATAATACTGAAGATACGGTAGTCAATGCCGGATTCAGAGGCTCTAAACCCGGTCAGCGGAAAAAGCCGTTCAAAAGAAATACTCAGGGCCCGTCCAATTTGGACCGAATACTCGATCGCTTGTGCCACATACATGGAACCCTCGAAAAACCAGCCAACCACACCTACAGGGATTGTTGGGTATTCAAGCAGGCAGGCAAGTTAAATGCCGAAAACAACGACAAGGGGCTGCATAGCAATGACGAGGAGGAGCCCCGGCCACCGAACAATAGAGGACAGAAGGGCTTTCCCCCACAAGTGCGGACAGTGAACATGATATACGCAACCCACATACCCAAAAGGGAGTGGAAGCGTGCACTAAGGGACGTATACGCGATGGAGCCAGTTGCCCCAAAGTTCAACCCGTGGTCCTCCTGCCCGAGCACTTTTGGTCGAAGGGACCACCCCACTAGCATCCGCCACGGCGGATTCGCCGCATTGGTTTTGGACCCAATCATTGACGGATTTCACCTCACTAGAGTCCTGATGGACGGCGGCAGCAGCCTGAACCTGCTTTACCAGGATACAGTGCGCAAAATGGGCATAGACCCCTCAAGGATTAAACCCACAAAAACGAACTTTAAAGGTGTCATACCAGGTGTAGAGGCCAACTGTATAGGCTCAATTACACTTGAAGTGGTCTTCGGATCCCCGGATAACTTCCAAAGTGAGGAGTTAATCTTCGACATAGTCCCCTTCCGCAGCGGCTATCACGCACTCCTCGGACGAACCGCATTTGCAAAGTTCAATGCGGTGCCACACTACGCATACCTCAAGATCAAGATGCCAGGCCCTCGAGGAGTAATTACGGTCAATGGAAACACCGAATGCTCTCTCCGAACGGATGAGCATACGATGGCCCTCGCGGCGGAAGTACAAAGCAACCTCTTAAGGCAATTCTCGAGTCCGACTACTAAACGTCCGGACACCGTCAAGCACGCCCGGAGTAACCTACAACAAGATCGTCTGGCACGTTCCGAGCCCGCGTAGCAGTGTGGCCCCAACCCCAGCCCTCGCGAAATCACGAGACCAGTACCACGCGTACATAACTACGCTCTGGAGATACCATGGGCATAGGGGGAGGGGCACGACCACGACATGCACAGAGTGCGGCTCAACCACACAAGGGGCTCCCAATTGTATCATTATTATTTTTCCTTTCTTATTCTCAGGACTCCGTTTTCCAGAAGCCCTGTCCGGCAGTAGAATCGCCGAACTCAGGATGCAACAGCCAGGGAAGCAGAAAAGCTACGTCGAGTGTCCAGGTTGTCTCTATTACGAGCAGTATACCAGTTTTACATACTATCCCATAGCCTACCCCTGGAGGGGGACATGTTAAAAAAGTCACATCCCTTGCTTATCGCACTATTTGTATCGTCCTGCTTTCATTGCAGTATCTTTTGAATAAACAATATATAGCTTCTGCTTATTATTACATTTCTTTTTTTCTCTATACATGTTCATCTATGACATGTTGCACCCGTACAACTTGGTACGGTCAATACACCAGGGGCTTAGGTACCCCAAAACATGGTGTGATAAGTCCGAACACTTTCACAAGTGTGGCACCCCGAACTTATAGCATTATATGCATCGGCTCCGAATCATGTCTTGGGTCAATAGTTGGGTTTGCTCGGCTCCCATGTTTTGGTACCTTACGTTCCGTTATATCGGCTAAGGTAGCGCTGGGAGAACCACTGCGATTGTGCCCCGGTTGAGCTGGGTTGAGCACCTCAGTGGAGAAAGCTAAAACTGACCGTCATGATAGGGAGAGAGCCGGTCGCTGTTCGAGAGGTTTTTCGGGTCCATAAAGACTCATGCCGCTTAGAGCGAGGAGTCGGCATTGTCCGGCCAAGGCGTGGATAGCGCCCCGAATCCGGTCTTCTGAATACCAGGGGCTTCGCCGAAATTTAAAATTATAGAATTCTATGGCTAAGTGAGAGTGTTCAAGCATTATAGTCCGGTTGCCTCGTTCGTTGTGTTGAACGCCTCCCTCGAAAGGACCCAAGAATGGGAACAAGAGCGCTCAAGTTTATCCCGAACACCCCAGCACTCGTGGCATGGGGGCTGAAGCCAACGACTCGCCATCTCTCAAATTTGATAAACGGCCGCACAGAAGGTAATATTTTAAATTAACAAATGTTGCTTAGCGCATATGAACAAAGTTTTCAGCGTACAGGATAACAAATGCGAGTCTGCTCAAAAATTACATCTTTGGAGCATTCACCCGCTATAATGCGGGCACCCTTCAGGACGCCCTTATAGTACATCTTGGGCTTGCGATACTCCTTGCCCGGCGGTGGCGCGTCCGTCACAAGCTTCTCAGCGTCCATCTTGCCCCAGTGCACTTTAGCACGTGCAAGGGCCCGACGGGCACCTTTAATGCAGGCGGAGTGCTTGATGACTTCAATCCATGGACAGGCGTCCACCAGCCGCCGCACCAGACCGAAGTAGCTCCCAAGCATGGCTTCTTTAGGCCACAACCGAACTATGAGGCCCTTCATGGCCTGTTCAGCCTCCTTGTGGAGCTCGACCAGCTGCTTCAGCTGGTCGCTCAGGGGCACCGGATGTCCGGCCTCAGCATACTGAGACCAGAACACCTTTTCCGTCGAGCTCCCCTCCTCGGCTCGGTAGAACGCGGCAGCATCAGACACACTACGGGGCAGATCGGCGAACGCTCCTGGAGAGCTCCGGATTCGGGTAAGTAACAGATAATTCACTTTTACATGCTTGCTTTGCATAAAGAATGCCTTACCCGCCGCTATCTTCTTTACCGCCTCGATCTCCTAGAGGGCCTTCTGGGCTTCGGCCTTAGCGGCTTTGGCACTCTCAAGAGCCAAGGCGAGCTCGGACTCTTGAGTCTTTGAGTCACGCTCCAAACTCTCGTGTTTTTCCACAAGAGCCTGGAGCTCTTGCCGCACCTCCGCCACCCGCGCCTCCTGCTTCTCTCGCTCGGTGCGCTCCAAGGCCGCACTATTTTCAGCCTTGGACACCGCTTCCTTCAGGATGGCCACCTCGTTTGTGGCCCCTGCAATACCCACGTTATTCCTGTCATTTTTTGCAATCAAATCCTTTCTATAAGGTATTACTTACCTTCCTTGTCCTCGAGCTGCTTCTTGGCAAGGCCGAGCTCGCTCTCGGACCGCTCGAGGCTCTGATTCAATGCATTGACCTCCGTAGTCAGTGCGGCAGAGGTCAGCAGCGCAGCCTGCATTCCCATATTGACATATTTATGTTAGACTCCTGCGTATATCTTTTTGGATCCTCAGCTCGGCTTTTCTTTCCGAACACCAAACTAAGCATCAGGGGCTACTGTCTATGCGGTAATATTCTTACATATCTTAAAAACTTACCTCAAAGCCTGTTAGAAGGCGGGTACAGGCTTCAGTCAGCCTGCTCTTGGCAGACTGAACTTTCTGGATCACCGCACTCACAATAGTGAGGTGCACCTCGTCGATGGAGGCACCATTAAGCGCCTCCAGCAAATTATCCGGCGCCTCCGGTTGGACGGAGGTCACCGGTGTTGCAGTCTCGCCCTTCTTACGAAGGGGCCGCCTGCAGGACTCCGGAACCACTGAAGGTTCCGGTACGGAGTCCGTCATAGGGATGAACTTAGAGCCCTCTGGGGTTTTGCCCCCTTTGCGCCCGGAGTCCGGGAGGTCGCCTTGCAGCGCCTCCAGGACCACCTCCTCCTGGTTGGGCCCCTTTTGGGACTCCACCGCGGTGTCTTCTGCGTCGCGAGGGGAGGAGGCGGTCGGAAGTGAAGTGCTATTCACATCCGATGAACCCAGGAAGCCGCTCGACGAAGCGGGGAGCTCGTCCTTGGGCGGGCTACATGGTTGTGTTCGGCGTTAGAAGACACTATGCGACAAATCAAAAATCATGAGTTATTCTAGAATCCGTACATTTACGATCTCGCCAGGGGCTTGGCCCTCGAGGGCCACTCCTCTTCGTCGTTGTCGGCATTGGTGGAGTAGTCCGGAGGAAGGGTCCTTCCCTTCTTGCACCCTCCGGCCTCCCTACTTGGGGAGGCCTTCCTTTTCTTCTCTCCCCCCGCTGGGGGAGAAGCCTCTTTTTTCTCCCCCTCGTCTTCGCGGGAGGAGTCCGCCTCGAAGTCATTGGACGATGAGTCCGATAACACCTGGCGCCGGGAACTCTTTCGAGTTCCCGTGGCCTTCTTCTTTGCCTTCTTCTCCGGCACCACGTGAGGTGCCGGAACCAGCAGCCCCGTCAATCGGGCGTCCGCTGGGTCTTCTAGTAAGGGAGCCGGACAGTTAACCTGCCCGGACTTCTTCTGCCAGGCCTGTCAAAGGTAGGGGAGTTTAGATTCCGCATAGAGTCAAACTATGAAAAAGTGTCCTGTAAAGGGTAAAATAGCTTACCTCACCGGCTTGACGCTGCGAGCTGAATCCGCGATCTTCGGTAGCGGATGTGGGAGCCTCAGCACCCTTGAACAGCACCTTCCAGGCATCTTCATGCGTAGTGTCGAAGAGCCTGCTCAAGGTTTGGTGTTGTGCCGGATCAAAATCCCACAAGTTGAAGGCCTGTTGTTGGCACGGGAGGAGCCAGCGGATGAGAATGACCTGGACTATGTTGACGAGCTTGATCTTCTTGTTCACAAGGTTTTGGGCGCAGGTTCGGAGTCCGGTCAGCTCTTCCAAATCACCCCACGCCAGGCCCTTCTCTTTCCAGGAGGTGAGCCATGTGGGGATGCCAGATCGGAATTCGGGGGCCGCTGCCTATTCAGGGTCACGCGGCTCAGTGATGTAGAACCACTCCGATTGCCACCCTTTGATGGTTTCCATGAAGGCGCCCTCGAGCCATATGATGTTGGGCATCTTGCCTACCATGGCACCTCCGCACTCCGCCTGCTGGCCGCCCACTACCTTCGGCTTGACATTGAAGGTCTTCAGCCATAAGCCGAAGTGGGCCTTGATGCGGAGGAAGGCCTCGCACACAACGATAAACACTGAGATGTTGATGATGAAATTTGGGGCCAGGTCGTGGAAATCTAGGTCGTAGTAGAACATGAGCCCCCGGACAAATGGGTGGAGTGGGAAGCCTAGTCCGCGGAGGAAAAGAGGAAGGAACACTACCCTCTCATGGGGCCTGGGGGTGGGGACGAGTTGCCCCTCGTCTTGAAGCCGGTGCGCAATGTCATTGTGCAGGTATCCGGCTTTCCTCAACTTCTTGATGTGCCCCTCCGTGACGGAGGAGGCCATCCACTTGCCTCCCGCTCCGGACATGGCTAGGGAAGGTTGAGGCAAGAAGCGCGGACTTGGGCGCTGGAGCTCGAGTACGCAGAAATGGATAAGCAAAGGAGGAAGAAGGCATAGGAAAAAAGGTGGATCATTATCCCCTTATATGGACGGACGAAACTATGCGTTCCCACCAGCCTGATAAAACTCGCTTATCTCCCAAGCACCGTAATCAATGGCGCAGTTGGATTACCCACGCCCGTATTGATGAGAATACCGGAATAAGGGGACACGATCTCTGCTTTGACAAGACGTGCCAAGGAAACCGCTTCGCTAAACACGCTGAGGTGGGACAGTAAAAACGATTCCAATAAAGGCTTGGTTGGGTGTGACATCACGCTGCAGAATACGTCAGCAGATTGAATTTGTGTAAAGATTATTCTCTCTACGGTGGTATGTGGAATTTATTTTGCAGAGCCAGACACTATCCTTGTGTTCAAAATCTTCTATGAAGTATTCGGAGGAGGAACCCGCCTTGCAATGCCGAAGACAATATGCGCGTCGGACTCGTCGTCATTGAAGCCTGGTTCAGGGGCTACTGAGGGAGTCCTGGATTAGGGGGTGTCCGGATAGCCGAACTATCACCGTTGGCCGAACTCCTGGACTATGAAGATACAAGATTGAAGACTTCGTCCCGTGTCCGGATGGGACTTTCCTTGGAATGGAAGGCAAGCTTGGCGATACGGATATATAGATCTCCTACCATTGTAACCGACTCTGTGTAACCCTAACCCTCTCCGATGTCTATATAAACCGGAGGGTTTTAGTCTATAGGACGAACAACAATCATACCATAGGCTAGCTTCTAGGGTTTAGCCTCTTCGATCTCGTGGTAGATCTACTCTTGTACTACCCATATTATCAATATCAATCAAGCAGGAGTAGGGTTTTACCTCCATCGAGAGGGCCCGAACCTGGGTAAAAACATCGTGTCCCTTGTCTCCTGTTATCATCTGCCTAGACACATAGTTCGAGACCCCCTACCCGAGATCCGCCGGTTTTGACACTGACAACAACACATTCTCCTCTCGTTGATATGCATCACCTAGATAGATCTTGCGTGATCGTAGGAATTTTTTGAAATTACTGCATTCCCCAACATGGATCCCACGGGAAGCTTCTCCATCGCCATCCACCTCTCTAAATACTCTAAAATCCCAAAACCCCTAGGGGAGTCAACGAAACACAATTCTAGCCACCGCAAGTTCTACAACCACGAGATCCAATCTAGAGGCCTTCTCCAGCACTCTGTCGGAGGGGTCAACGATCATGGAGGGATTCTTCATCATCACCCTTGCCCCTCCGATGATGCATGAGTAGTTTACCACAGACCTATGGGTACGTAGATAGTAGCTAGATGGGTTCTTCTCTCTTTTTGATTCTCAATACAATATTCTCCTCAATGTTCTTGGAGATCTATTTGATGTACTGACTTTTTGCGGTGTGTTTGTTGGGATCGAATGAATTGTGAGTTTATGATCAAATCTATCCATGAATATTATTTGAGTATTTGTTGAACTATTTTATGCATGATTATTATAGCCTCGTATTTCTTCTTCGAAACTTTGGTTTGGTTTGGCCAACTAGATTGATTTTTCTTGCCAAGGGAAGAGGTGCTTTGTGATGGGTTCGATCTTGACGTACTCAATCTCAGTGAAATAAGGAGACATGACATGCATGTATCATTTCCATTAAGGATAAAAAGATGGGGTCTATTCCTACATGAATAGATCTTGTCTACATCATGGCACCGTTCTTATTGCACTAATACGTTTTCCATGAACTTAATACACTAGATGCATGCTGGATAGCGGTCGATGTGTGGAGTAATAGTAGTAGATGCAGGCACGAGTCGGTCTAATATTGAATGTGGTGCCTACATATATGATCATTGCCTTGGATATCGTCATAATTATTCGCTCTTCTATCAATTGCCCAACAGTAATTTGTTTACCGACCGTATGTTGTTTTCTCGAGAGAAGCCTCTAGTGCAATCTATGGCCCCTTGGTATATTTCCTATCATATTAAAACTCAAAAATACTTTGTTGTACTTTTTCTTTATTTCTTTTATTTTTTGTTTTTGCTAGATCTATTTATCAAATCTCATACACTTTAATCTATCTCAATATCGAGGAGGGATTGACAACCCCACTTATGCATTGGGTTGCAATTATCTTTTGTTTGTGTGTAGGTGTGTTTACATAGTGTTGCTCGGTTCTCCTACTAGATTGATAACCTTGGTTTCATAACTGAGGGAAATACTTATTTTTGTTGTGTTGCATCATCCTCTCCCCTTCGGGGAATTACCAACGCAGATACAAGCAATCAGACTACAAGGGCGCGACGCCGTCTTCTCCTCTCCCTCAGCGGAGCTGGGAAAACCTTGTTATAGTAAATGTTGAGGATATCGCTTATCATTAGCGTCTCGGTCGGCTGGGCACTAGAGATTAATTGGAAATCGGTCGATAAATCAATTTTACCCATTGACTATTAGTCGGCCATTTTTTGCAAATCCCAGGTTCCCAACAATAAAATATCCTATATTTAACACCAAAAAAAATATTGGACAAAAGTATTACATTGATTCCTAGCCTTTGAATCCCCATATAATGACAAACAAAATAGAACAATAGTACATATTGTGTAACAAGGTCCAAAAAAACACAAATAAAAATAGTTTTTGCAAAACTAGTGCTAGGAATAGGCCCGATTTATGGGTAGATTCCCAATAAATCGCTTGTCTGAGCGATAAATCAGCCCAAATGATAAACGATGAAGATAAGGCATAATCTTATCAGTCACCCCCTGAGTAGCGATAAATCGCTGAATCGGAAGATTTTTTTTAACAGTGTTGCAGTAGATAGTCAGAAAGTCATCGTGCTAAAGTCCCATAGAACCCATGCACCAGAGCATCAACCATCGCCGATAAGAAGAGTTGGAGATCGGAAGGATAAAACTTGTAAACACACGAACAAAGACAAACGAAAACTGAATCCAAATAGATCCACTGAAGACTAGCAGCGACCGAATCCCACGAGATCTGAAAAAGACACACCTCCACATGCCTTCCGATGTGGCTAGACAAACTATCAGGATGAAGACTGGACATGGGAGACATTATTCCTTGTAGCGACCAGACCTCAAACAGTCTGATCTCCCTGCCTCAGTGTCATCCCTGGATCAGTAATGCTGACACGCACAATACTTGAAGGATTTATAACAGAGTAGCAATCACACACTTATTACATCGAATGTCTCAAAAGAGAACTTATTACAATAAATATGGCTTAAGGCCATCTAATAACGATAACAGCGGAAGTCTTGGAAGATAAGTGAGTCCATCAACTCCAACGGCATCACTGAGTATAGAACCACGACCTAATAGGCACCTTACTCGTTGTCTGAAAAGTCTGCAACATGAACGTTGCAGCCCGAAAACGGGTCAGCACATGGAATATTTTAGCAATGTAACACATAGAGAGTAATGAAAGAAAAACTATACTACATGCATGTATGGCTTGGTGGAAAAGCTCTATGGTTACAATTTTGCGTAAAGCCAATATTTCCCTACTGCAAGGAATAAATTTTATTTAACTATCATGGTGGTTGTTAAACATTGAGAGTGTAGACACCCTCTCAATCCCAATTAAGCATCATCATTAAAACCCAACAATATTAATTAAAGTAACATGATGAGATTCACATGATAATCCAAGTACTAGATACTCAAGATGTCCATAACCGGGGACACGGCTAACCATGATTAGTTTATACACTCTACAGAGGTTTGCGCACTTTTCCCCACAAGACTCGATCTCCTCTGTTGGGATTCTCACACTACATGATGTTTGAGAAACGGATGACCGAGACATAGTCTTTCAGAAGCACTAGCACCTTACGATCGGGTAGACAGTACCAACCTACATCCCCTACATCTGCTAGTCTATCACTATAAGAGTTCGCACGACTTAGTCAACTATGCTAGAGCCCATAGTAGCTTGTGGCTGCACACGGAAGTTTCTAGCATGAATAATCTCATGATCCCTTTGAGCCTGGGTGGCGGTCCAAAAGAAAAACAGGCAATCACTAGAATACCCAGGTGCCTCAATCCACCCAGATGTGTATTAAAGTTGCCACCTTAAATAAACCATTAATTAACAATCTCACATCTATCATGGATACACTCACCCAATCCACGTCTACTAGTATAGCATGGCATAATAAGCAAACATAGAGTAACTCCCAAGGGTTTGATAATAAAACAGGTAATAGGTACTACCTCATCTACTTCCCAAAATCCCACATATTAACAGATCCTAATCATGCAATTGTTCGAGGATTGATCTAATGCAATAAAACAGGGTAGTAAAGAGGTATGATCAAAGTGTTACTTGCCTTGCTGATGATCCGCGAAACCTAGCGATTCAAAGTAGCAAGCGGCGCACTCCGGGTACTCTATCGCAAACAAACAAGCATACAATAAGTACTCATCTAATGCACAGGTAAAACTCGAATAAGAGAACTAACCAGAAAGTTCAACTTAAGAACTCCGGTTTGCAAAAAGAATCAAATCAAACGAAGCAACAAAAGTCAAACGGCGAAAGAAACAAGCTTCGTTTACTAATCTAGACCTAAATCAAATTTTACAGAAGCAAAACTTGTTTGAGTTAGTTAACAGAAAGAGGGTTTCGAGACGAAACTCTAGGCGCTTGAATCACCTGATTCCGATAAACGAGCGAAAAGATATACTAGAACGAAAATCGGATCAAAAATCGCGATCAGAAATAACCGCGGAAAAATCCGAGAAAAAGAAAAACTGACGAACAGATTAATGAACGAGCGTTCGTTAACTGAGACTAAATAGTGAACTCGTCCATTAAAACGAACTAATAGGCAAACGCTCGCTAAATAAATAAACCAAAAAAACGATCTATTAAAAAAACGAATCAAGGGTTTCTAAAGAAAAACTGGATCGGGTTTTTAAAAAAACGGACCACGGCGGCGGCGGCGGTTACCTCCGGCTCAGCTCCGGCGGGGCGGCGGGACAGTGCGGGGCTGCGGCGGCAACAGCGGCGGCTGCTGCTGCGGGGCGACGGGTGGTGGGGTGGGGTGGCGGCGGCGGGGTTTTTAAGAGGGGGGGCTCGGCCAGCTTGGGGGAGGGGCAAGGCGGCAGCGGCAGCTCGGGGTCGGACTCCTCGTGTCCGGCGGCGACACGGCGGCGGGAGGCGGTGGCGCTGGCGCGGGCCGGCCTAGCTCGGCTGGGCCTTCGGCCCAGTCGGGCGCGGAGATTTTTTTAAAATTATTTCACCGAACTAAAAAAATCCTAGAAAAAATATATAAAAATCTAAAAGCCAAAACAAATTTTCACCATCTAAATAAAATATTTAGAACAAGATGAATATTTTCTTGGCCCTAAAATGCAGTTTTGAAAACGTGCAATTTTTCCTAAATTCAAATAAAATAGCAAAAACTCCAAAATAAATCTTATTTGATTTTTTTATTAAATCCTCAATATTTCTTTATTTTGGGAAAGTCATTTTATTCCCTCTCTCATATTTTTATAGTTGAAATAATTGAAGATAAAATAAATAAAATCGAATGATCCTATTTTCAAAATTTGAGAAAACTCAAATATGAAAATAACGAAATCCCCAACTCTCTCTGAGGGTCCTTGAGTTGCGTAGAATTTCTAGGATCAACCCAAAAGCAATAAAATATGATATGCAATGATGATCTAGTGTATAACATTCCAAATTGAAAATTTGGGATGTTACAAACCTACCCCCCTTAAGATGAATCTCGCGCTCGAGATTCGGGTTGGCTAGAAAATAGGTGAGGGTGGTCCTTCAGCAGATCTTCCTCTCGCTCCCAGGTGGCTTCATCCTCGGTGTGGTGCCTCCACTGAACTTTGCAAAACTTGATAACTTTGATGCGGGTGACTCGGCTGGCATACTCAAGAATCTTAATTGGTTTCTCCTCATAGGTCAAATCACTGTCCAACTGAATCACTTCCAGCGGCACTGTATCTCTCAGCGGTATATCAGCCATCTGTACGTGGCACTTCTTCAACTGGGAAACGTGGAATACATCATGAACTCCTGACAATACTTCGGACAATTCCAACTTGTAGGCTACTTCTCCCATACGCTCCAAAACTTTGTATGGTCCTACAAAACGTGGCGCTAACTTTCCCTTAACTCCAAAGCGCTTAACTCCTCGAAGTGGAGATACCCGAAGATAAACTCTGTCTCTGACTTCGTAAACTGTCTCCTTGTGTTTAGAATCTGCATAGCTCTTCTGCCTGGACTGGGCTACCTTGAACCTATCGCAAATCAATTTCACTTTTTGTTCAGACTCCTTAATCAAATCCGGTCCAAACAACTGGCGGTCTCCAACTTCATCCCACGACAATGGGGTCCTGCACCTCCTTCCGAACAAGGCTTCGAAAGGGGCCATCTTCAAACTGGATTGACAATTGTTGTTGTAAGAGAACTCTGCATACGGCAAATTGTCGTCCCAACTAGATCCATAATCTAGCGCACAAGCTCTCAGCATATCCTCCAAAATCTGATTGACTCTCTCGGTCTGTCTATCTGTCTGTGGATGAAAGGCTGTACTGAACTCTAGCCTGGTACCCAAAGTTTCATGCAACTGATTCCAGAACTTTGAGGTAAACTGAGTTCCTCTATCTGATACAATGCTCCTCGGAACTCCATGCAGACATACGATCCTGGTCATGTATATCTTTGCCAACTTAGCACTGGTGTAAGTGGTCTTCACTGGGATGAAATGAGCTACCTTCGTCAAACGATCAACTACAACCCAAATCGAGTCATAGCCTGAACGAGTCCTGGGCAATCCCGTGATAAAATCCATGCCTAACTTATCCCACTTCCATTCGAGTATTGGCAATGGCTGTAACAATCCTGCTGGCTTCTGATGCTCTGCCTTTACTCTCTGACATACATCACAAACCGCTACATACTCCTCAATATCCTTCTTCATTCCGGTCCACCAGAAAGTATCCTTCAAATCCAAATACATCTTGGTATTTCCTGGGTGAATCGAATATGGTGAATCATGGGCCTCTTGCAGAATCAACTTCCTGATCTCCGGGTCATTAGGCACATAAACACGGTCTTCAAACCATAGGATATCGTGCTCATCCTCACGAAATCCTTTAGCTTTTCCTTTGCTCATCTTCTCCTTTATAGGGGCAATCTCCTTGTCAGTCTTTTGAGCTTATCTGATATTATCCATCAAAGTAGATTGAATCTCCAGTGCTGCTACATAGCCTCTCGGAACTATCTCCAAACATAGCTCACGAAGGTCCTCGGCTAACTCCTTCGATAAATCCCCGGTCATTAGTGTGTTGACATGGCTCTTGCGGCTCAACGCATCGGCTACTACGTTAGCCTTTCTGGGATGATAATGCAATCTCATATCATAATCCTTGATGAGCTCCAACCATCTCCTTTGCTTGAGATTCAGCTCCTTCTGCGTGAAAATATACTTCAAACTCTTGTGATCCGTGTACACTTCACAATGGTTTCCGATGAGAAAATGTCTCCAAGTCTTCAACACATGCACTACGGCTGCTAACTCCAAATCATGGGTGGCATAATTCAACTCATGAGGTTTCAGCTATCGTGAAGCACACGAAACAACTCTTCCATCCTGCATAAGCACTGCTCCTAGTCCTCGACGTGAAGCGTCACAAAACACCTCGTAATCCTAGCTCTGATCTGGTAGAATCAACACTGGCGAGGTAACCAAACGTTTATTCAACTCCTGGAAAACTGGCCTCACATTCCTCAGTCCATTTGAACTTGGTATCCTTCTTCAACAACTCCGTCATAGGCTTCGCAATCTTCGAGAAATTCTCAATGAATCTCCGGTAGTATCCTGCCAATCCAAGAAAACTCCGAATCTCTCCAACTGTCGTTGGTGCTACCCAATTGGTTATAGTGACAACTTTGGTGGGATCAACTGCTATTCCTTCTCCGGATATCACATGTCCGAGGAACCCAACTTCCTTCAACCAAAACTCACATTTGCTGAACTTGGCGTATAACTGATGTTCTCTGAGCTTCTCAAGTACCAAACGCAAATGCTCCTTATGCTCCTCTTCGTTCTTCGAGTGGACCAAAATATCATCAATGAACACCACGATGAACTTATCCAGAAACTCCATAAATACCTTGTTCATCATGTTCATGAAATAGGCAGGTCCGTTAGTCAGACCAAATGACATAAGAGTATACTCGTATAGCCCATACCTGGTGGTAAAAGCCGTCTTAGGTATATCCTGCTCTCGAATCTTCAACTGATGGTATCCTGATCGCAAATCGATCTTGGAAAATACCTTAGCTCCTTGCAATCGGTCAAACAGATCATTGATCATCAGCAGTGGGTACTTGTTCTTGATTGTTACTGCATTCAATCCTCGATAATCAACAACCATCCTTAATGATCCGTCCTTCTTCTCCACTAGAAGTACTGGCGATCCCCAAGGCGAAGAACTTGGGCGAATATAGCCTTTATCTAGTAACTCCTTAATCTGCTTCTTAATCTCCTCCAAATCTTTTACAGGCATCTTGTATGGTCTCTTAGATGTCGGCCCTGTGCCTGGCAAAAGCTCAATCAAAAACTCAATGTCTCTATCCAGTGGCATGCCTGGCAACTCCTCTGGAAATACACCAGGGAAATCCTTCACCACTGGTACTTCCTCCTGCACAACTTCTGATAAGGAATTCACTTGTGTCCTCTTCGGCTCATGCCGGGATACATACTTGATCCTTCTTCCTTCTGGCGTTGTAAGCAAAATCGTCTTACTGGCGCATTCAATGTTCCCTCCATACTTCGATAACCAATCCATACCTAATATCACATCCAATCCTTGCGATTCCAATACTATTAGGTTCGAGGGAAACACGTAGTTACCAATCCTTAATGGTAACCGATCACACCATAGACTAGCCATATACTCTGCTCCAGGCGAGGTTACTAACATGGGTGACCTAAGGGCTTGGGTTGGCAGTTTATACTTATCTACAAATCCCCTTGATATGTATGAATGCGATGCACCAGTATCAAAAAGAATGAGTGCAATAATGACTTAACCAAAAACTTACCTATTACTGCATCTGGCTGAGCTTCAACCTCCTCCACGTTAACGTGGTTCACCTGTCCCCTATTGAAAGGGTTTGGCTTCTTCCCTGAGCTTCCATTGCCATTTCCATTCTGGGCTTCAGGACATTCATTGGCATAATATCTAGTCTTCTGACACTTATAGCAAGTGACTTGGCTCAAGTCTCTCTTGGCTGGGGTCGACGGGTTGGTACGGTTCTGGCCATTGCTTCCTCCATTCTCGTTACCATTTTTGGGACCATTATGATTGTGCGAGCTACCTCCTCCATGGGTATGCTGGAACTGTCCTCCCGATTTTGGGGTAAAATGTGGCTTCTGCTGAACTCCAGAATTGTACTTCCCTTGTCCATATTTCCTCTTGCGGTTCTCAATCTGCTGCTGCTTCCCTTCAATCATAAGAGCATGACCTACCAACTCCTAGTAGTTGTTGAAAGTAGCTACCATCAACTGCATGCTCAGCTCATCATTTAGTCCTTCCAGAAACTTCTCCTGCTTAGCTGCATCCGTAGCAACGTCATCTGGGGCATAACATGCTAGCTTACTAAAGTCATCCACATACTGGCCAACTGTCTGTCCTCCTTGGCAGAAGTTGCGAAACCCATGCTTCTTCATGGCCATAGCTCCTGCTAAAACATGGGCAGTACGGAAAGCCTGCTGAAACTGGTCCCATGTGACAGTGTCGATAGGGTAAGTGGCGGTGAAATTCTCCCACCATGATGCTGCGGGTCCTTCAAGCTGATGTGCGGCAAAACGCACCCTCTCCACATCTGTGCATCCTGCAGTGGTCAACTCCCTTGCTGTCTTGCGGAGCCAATCATCTGCAACTATCGGCTCGGTGCTACTGGAGAACACCGGTGGATTCAGCCTAAGAAAACGGGTTCAGTGATCGACAGGTGGTGGCGGTGGTGGGTTGTTGTTGTTGTTGTTCTTGTTGTTCCCCTGATTCTGGTTCTGGACTAGTAATTGCATCAACGCATTCTGTTGTTGGATCAACTGAGTGAGCTCCGGTGGGAAGGAAAATCCATTGTCACGTCTCGGAGGCATCTGAGGGTTTAGAAGAGATGAGAATATAGAATAGAATGAGGTCTAGAGATAAAACACTACCCATATGCACATGAGACAAATGCAAACAAACTCACTTCATTCAATCAAACAAGGGCATACAACGGTCTAACTATCGTTACAAAAGTGCTCGGACTATACTAGATACATGGGGGAATACTACTACTGTTATGGTGGTCGACTAGAAAAACTGCTCCGATGAAGACTCCATGATATCTGCTCCAGCTTCATCAACATAGTCATCATCGCTATCGTCTGGGTCCGAGTCGGTGTCGTCGATGATGATGTAGTTCTCTAGACAGGTGCAATCTTCGTCTTCTCCTCCAGTCGCGGGAACTCCCATAAATACTTTTACCTTCTTCTTCAGATCATCATTCTTCTCCACTAGTGTTGCTATTTCCTCCTCATATCCATCGCGTGTAGACTTGAGTTCTTCCTCCAGTTCCGTGATTTTGGTCATGGCCTTCTTCAGGTCTATCATGCCTGCGCACATCTGGTTCTCCTGGCGTCGAATGTGCTGGTTTAACTCCTGGATAAAAGCTGCAATTGATCTATCCTTCCTGGTGTTGATCATCTCCCATTGCTCATCTCAGTGCCCACAAATCTGGTAGATAGTATCCTTGATATCCTTGTGGTAAACTTCTCCAATACGTCCCATTGTGATGTGGGATGCCATGCTCTTTCCTAGACTCCAGGTTGGTGCATCAAAGGAAAACTATATGGGCTCAGTGACGGGCATGAACGTCCTTCCTGGTACTTGAACTTGAATCATCCAGCGCTCCTCTTCAGGTAAAGTGGCGTTGTAGGTCCTAGTGAAACTTGGTACTCCGATGTTCAGATATCTAGTGACTTCCTTCAAGTGACGTCCAAAGGGTGTATCTTCATCCGGTTGTGTGAACTTGTTCCTTGCATCCGCCATCCTAAAAGAGTAGAAAAGATGAGGAGTCAGAAATGAGAAGAGTGAGTAGTAATCTAGGGCTTTAGCTTAGTGGTCGAGTCCTACAGTCAGCGTGTGCTCTGGTACCATCTTGTAGCGACCAGACCTCAAACAGTCTGATCTCTGTGCTTCAGTGTCATCCCAAGATCAGTAATGCTGACACGCACAGTACTTGAAGGATTTATAACAGAGTAGCAATCACACACTTATTACATCAAATGTCTCAAAAAGAGAACTTATTACAATAAATATGGCTTAAGGCCATCTAATAACGATAACAGCGAAAGGCTTGGAAGATAAGTGAGTCCATCAACTCCAACGGCATCACTGAGTATAGAACCACGACCTAATAGGCACCTTACTCGTCATCTGAAAAGTCTGCAACATGAACGTTCAGCCCAAAAACGGGTCAGCACATGGAATATGCTGGCAATGTAACACATAGAGAGTAATGAAAGAAAAACTATACTACATGCATGTATGGCTTGGTGGAAAAGCTCTATGGTTACAGTTTTGCGTAAAGCCAATTTTTCCCTACTGCAAGAAATAAATTTTATTTAACTATCATGGTGGTTGTTAAACATTGAGAGTGTAGACACCCTCTCAATCCCAATTAAGCATCATCATTAAAACCCAACAATATTAATTAAAGTAACGTGATGAGATTCACATGATAATCCAAGTACTAGATACTCAAGATGTCCATAATCGGGGACACGGCTAACCATGATTAGTTTATACACTCTACGGAGGTTTGCGCACTTTTCCTCACAAGACTCGATCTCCTCCGTTGGGATTCTCGCACTACATGATGTTTGAGAAACGGATGACCGAGACATAGTCTTTCAGAAGCGCTAGCACCTTACGATCGGGTAGACAGTACCAACCTACATCCCCTACATCTGCTAGTCTACCACTGTATGAGTTCGCATGACTTAGTCAACTATGCTAGAGCCCATAGTAGCTTGTGGCTGCACACGGAAGTTTCTAGCATGAATAATCTCATGATCCCTTTAAGCCTGGATGGCGGTCCAAAAGAAAAATAGGCAATCACTGGAATACCCAAGTGCCTCAATCCACCCAGAAGTGTATTAAAGTTGCCACCTTAATTAAACCATTAATTAACAATCTCACATCTGTCATGGATACACTCACCCAATCCACGTCTACTAGCATAGCATGGCATAATAAGCAAACGTAGACTAACTCCCAAGGGTTTTATAATAAAACAGGTAATAGGTACTACCTCATCTACTTCCCAAAATCCCACATATTAACAGATCCTAATCATGAAATTGTTCGAGGATTGATCTAATGCAATAAAACGAGGTAGTAAAGAGGTATGATCAAAGTGTTACTTGTCTTGCTGATGATCCGCGAAACTTAGTGATTCAAAGTAGCAAGCGGCGCACTTCGGGTACTCTATCGCAAACAAACAAGCATACAATAAGTACTCATCTAATGCACAGGTAAAACTCGAATAAGAGAACTAACCAGAAAGTTCAACTTAAGAACTCCGGTTTGCAAAAAGAATCAAATCAAACGAAGCAACGAAAGTCAAACGGCGAAAGAAACAAGCTTCGTTTACTAATCTGTACCTACATCAAATTTTACAGAAGCAAAACTTGTTTGAGTTAGTTAAACGGAAAGAGGGTTTCGAGACGAAACTCTAGGCGCTTGAATCGCCTGATTTCGATAAACGAGCGAAAAGATATACTAGAACAAAAATCGCGATCAGAAATAACCGCGGAAAAATCCGAGAAAAAGAAAAACTGACGAACAGATTAATGAACGAACGTTCTTTAACTGAGACTAAACAGTGAACTCGTCCATTAAAACGAACTAACGGGTGAACACTCGCTAAATAAATAAACTGAAAAAAATCGATCTATTAAAAAAATGAATCTAGGGTTTCTAAAGAAAAACCGGATCGGGTTTTAAAAAAACGGACCACGGCGGCAGTGGCGGTTACCTCCGGCTCAGCTCCGGCGGGACGGCGAGATGGCGCAGGGCTGCGGCGGCGGCGGCTCGGCGGCGGCGTAGGCGGCTACGGCTGCTGCTGCTGCGGGGCGACGGGTGACGGGGTGGGGTGGCGATGGCGGGGTATTTAAGAGGGGGGGCTCGGCCGGCTTGGGGAAGGGGCAAGGCGGCGGTGGCTCGGGGTCGGACTCCCCGAGTCCGGCGGTGACACGGCGGCGGGAGGCGGTGGCGTTGGCGCGGGCCGGCCTGGCTCGGCTAGGCCTTCGGCCCAGTCGGGCGCAGAGATTATTATTTTTAAATAATTCCGCCAAACTAAAAAAATCCTAGAAAAAATAAATAAAAATCTAAAAATGCCAAAACAAATTTTCACCGTCTAAATAAAATATTTAGAACAAGATGAACATTTTCTTGGCCCTAAAATGCAGTTTTGAAAACGTGCAATTTTTCCTAAATTCAAATAAAATAGCAAAAACTTCAAAATAAATCTTATTTGATTTTTTTATTAAATCCTAAATATTTCTTTATTTTGGGAAAGTCATTTTATTCGCTCTCCCATATTTTTATAGTTGAAATAATTGAAGATAAAATAAATAAAATCAAATGATCCTATTTGCGTAGAATTTCTAGGATCAACCCAAAAGCAATAAAATATGATATGCAATGATGATCTAGTGTATAACATTCCAAATTGAAAATTTGGGGTGTTACATTCCTACTGCGGGACATGGTCGCCACCACACAACCCCAACCAAGACGCCAAACCTAACAAGTAGAAGAGCGGGGTCCCACCTGGTGGGTTGGAGGCGAGGACCGGCAGGAGTGCTGACGGGAGGAGGAAGAAATCCATTGCCTACCTTGTGAAAGAAATCTCCACCATGTGTACCGTAATGTTGAAATCACTTGTAGAAAGAAAAGAGAAGTGTTCAATCACTGCTAATGAACCTATAAGCAAACATATGGTAAATTCATGAGTTGACCATGTTGCGAAACATAGTATAAAACAAAAAAAGACCTATCCTATGAATAATCCGATTATCACTATGAATATGCAACTAGATTAGAATGGATCTTTCCCAACTAAAGTGCAACAGAGAGATGAGTTGGTGAAGATTGTTGATGCAGAATCGCACAACTAGGATTTACAACCATGAAATTTTCTCCCACAAATGAGGATCGAAAGCATGACCCCTTTGTCGGTATCCACACATATGAAATCATCTATCCAATAGGGCTTCGGCGTCTAGAACGAATAATCGTTAGAGATCTAGGGTGAAGGAGTAGCCTAACAACGTGGAGTGGAGACTTGCGGGAGAGAGAGGGTGAGGGACGCAACCCTGAAGAACAAAGTTGTGTCTTTGGGGCTTCCTCCTCTCTATTTATAATTGGTTGAGGGGTGACCGACTTGGTGAGGGGGTCTCCCCATCAAGGGGTGCCCCCCAAACCGTAGCTGCCACAAGGGGCTTGCACCCCAAGTAAAGGAGGAGGTGCACCCATGTTGGGCCATGTAGCCCAAGTGGGCTGCCCCTACATGGCCTAGCCAAGTGGCAGCCCTTGGTGCTCTCCAGAAATTTTTGGGAGGTTCTGGAAACTTCAAGAACCTTGAAGTACCTTTCGGTGGGTTTCTAGGGTGATCCAGAACTTTTTAGGCTTTCCTGGTTTTCTCCAAAATCATTTGGTTATCTCTCTGAAATACTACTATTTCTTACGAAACTTTTTCGATGCAATTCTCATATGATCCTACCACTTACTAGCACTGAACTTATTGCTAGACCTTAAGTGTGTGACCCCATAGGTTCGGTAAAGTGAAGACATGACTCGGAACTTTTCCGGTCAATAAACAATAGCGGGAGCATCCATATTGACACCTACCGTCCTACACTTATAGGAATCATCATCTAGTGAAGCTTTTGTTTCTGTGTTTCATTCCCTCTGCATCGCGACACTTAATAAAATACGAGGTGGGACTTTTGGTATCCTGTGAAACAACAACTTGATCACAATACCAAGTTATCCTTGTTACCGGTTTTGTTCTTTTTCTTGTTACTGTATTCCTGCATCCTCGTTATCATAGCACGCTATATTCGGCCAAACGATGATGGATGTCGTAATGTTGGGATGGCCCGAAGAATATTTCTCGATCATCAGAGGAGCAAATCCCAATCTTGATCAATTATCAAGTCCCTTGACATACTTTTATGATGCACCCGAAAGTTGTTGTTATATCACCCTGTTACATGTAACGTTTGATAAACCCCAAAGTAATCGTTCGGGGTGAAGGTACTCAATACTCCCCTGGTCTAAGAAAGTGAGTATACATTAACATATGTCTGACAATACTTAATAACATTTGACGATATCATTGTTCCTAGCATCTTTGGTACTTTAATAATGCCCTATGATCAGAAAAGGGGATCATCCTGCAATACATGAGCTAGTCTTAGAGGTGACACTAGGAACTTATATATTGTGTTTATGTTTCCACACATGCAAGTGAGTTTTCCACTAAATCTCATATTGAAGAATCACTGCAATTATAGCACAAAAAATAAACATTAATCACAAATATGAAAAAAAATAACATTTATTATTGCCTCCGGGGCATATTTTCAACAGACTAGAGCGAACTTCCTACCTAGGACAAATACCACCTTTCCATCCTTCCTATTTCTGCTGAATATTTTCTACCAACATAGCACAGTCAAGCATCAACAACTTGGTTTCACACGCAGCGTCACCCAGATACCTAAGAGCGTCTTCAACAATTCGTGCAAAAAAACTTTTGTAAAAGTGGCTTTACAGAGTCTCCATATAATTTAGAGGAAGTTCCCAGTTGAAATCTTCTCTCGGTTCCCATAAAACCTTCCCCTAAAAGTAGTTTATGGCGGTGGCACGATAACTAACTTCGGCGGCGGCGGACAATGGTGGTCGTGGCGGTTAGCTGATGTGGCAATTTTACGGGAAGGAACAATTGCGCGCCGGGGGGGGGGGGTGGAGATTATACGAGATCCCGCGAACTGTTGAAGAGCTTTTTTGGCCCAATTATTCTAAATGGTGGTTATTTTACGGATACAAGAACTATTGAAGATGCTCTAAGAATGTGTTTTGGTTAGAAGGAAAGAGACGATGGGTTGGGATCGACCATTTCTTTTATGTTTGGTTACACATTCAATGAACAGTCTTCACCAACTTTATAAAATATATCTCTAAGATTGGTCATTCCATCCGCTAAAATTGGTCGGACAAAACTGCCCACCTTTGGTGGTCCCCTCTTAAATAATTGGCTCATCCCTCTTATACAGAAACACACGACTTGATTGGCCCTATACCGAAAAAACTAAACGGTAAAGTAAAAAAAACTAAGTGATCCGAAAGCATCCTTACTTGGCCTTCAAAGAAAAGCACCGTAAGTGAACAATTCCTCATTTTGTAGTTAAGCATGTGAGCACAAAAATGTATTCACTGAACTACCAAAACTTCATATATTTAGGAACAAAGGGAGTACTTTAGAATCATCATGCTGCACAATCAACATCTCACTTTCCTGAAAACTGAGCTTCAACCTAGACATTTGCATGTGAGCAAAGCATGCCCAAGCTGCATTCGCTGCCCCGCCGGCAAATCCTGTCATCATAGTTGTAATTAGTTGGTTATATGGTACTTATTAGCTTAATTAGTTACTTGTTCTATATGTAAGTCATAGTGCGAGTCTTTTTTCATACCTGTAAAGAAATAGAACCGATACCTTCTAGATCAAATGTGTTCTTCTGAATGGGGAATTATTGGAGAAGAATCTATGACCATGATAGGTGGGTCGTACATAGAGGGAATTTATGCAGGTTGATTTTTGACAATTCTGATTTCGCCTAAATCAGTTTCATCCTTCATATTTTATGACGATTGTCTGCGTAGCACTTTTGGCGATTGAATTATGGCGGTTCCACCAGAGTTGCTTCATTGGATTATTTCTAGATGCGCTTTTATTGGCGTTGCCCCTGCTGAAATTGGGGAAGCATCTTTTCTTGAATCAGCTGCCAATTTTTTACTCACTCTTTTGTTTATAACCACTTAAGGTACCGCTGCCAGCCGGTCGGTGTGAAGACTGCACTGAACCGTAGACTTTGACAAGTCTTGCACGGCCAAGACGCCAATACGTGATCTTTTATATTCACAAAATAACACAGCAAGACGGCTCTACCTGATAAAAATTAAATAAAAATTGCCCGTGAAGAAACTGCCACTCTCCTCTGTCTCTCTCAACTAAAACTGCCAGGCGAACGTTCGCGTGTGCCACCCTACACACGTTCGCGGGTCCATAAAAAATGGTTAGCGTGATTGCGCGAGGGCTTCCGACCGAGAGACAGGGGGCATCGCAAGTAGCTATCGCCCACTGATTGCACTCGCTGCATTTCCTCCCGTCTTCCTATCCCGTCGTCCCCCCTTCGCCAGCTACCCCCACGGCCACGGAGTGAGCATGAGTTGAATCGTCGCAATATCCATCCATGGCTCCGCCCCGCCGTTGAGTCAGTTTCGCGAGCCGATTTAGTCCACTCCCGTCAACCACGAAGCAGATCGCTGCTGCCTTCTCGACTCCACTGCAGATCTCACGCTTTGCGCTCGCGCGAGCTTCCGCCAGGTACTTTTTTTTTGTCAAATTCGTGGCTTCCAGCTCTTCTGTGTAGATCTCTGCCGTCTCACCTGGTAACTGGCAAGTGCCACAGCTGCTAGACTAAGTTGGGATTCCGGGAACGTCGTAGCCGAAAGGTTTTGCGCAGAACTTGACAAGCTTAGATAGTTGTTTGCAGTTTTACTAGCGAAATAGTTGTCTTGGGCCATGTGTTCGATATAATGCCTGGCCCCCGCCGCAGGCATGGCAGAGAGAGAGAGAGAGCATAGTTGCCTCCACTCGATGCCGGCTATGGCCGTGTGCATCGTCATGATGCAGAGGCCGGCAGTTATCCTCCTTTTCTGAAAAAGAAAAACTCAGATGCCGGCTGTCCTGTGGACGTGCCTTGGCAGCGCCAAGGTGCCTAATCTTATTCACTGTAGTGGTGTGTAAAATGTTGTCATCCTGTTCTTGCCGCTAATGAATATTTTCTATCTTATTAAGTATTTACTCTTGATTGCATCTGCATCTGTGTACTTGGCTACAAATTCTGATGTCCAACTTCTCCTTTTCTGATGCTGCAGACTTGATCACACTGGTCGTTTGCTCAGCACGTACGCTGCTGTCCCTCTCTATTGGCCACCTACTACAAGTCTTCAGAAGGTGAACATTAGCTGATCATGTGGACCACCAGTATCATGTGCTGCATTTTCAGAGCATAGCTCTTTGCCCTGTACTTTGCCAAATGTGTTAAATTGGCTAGAAAATTGCAATCTTGTTCCAAACAGCGTCATCGGTTCATTTGCTAGACTAAATATCAGTCGTGTTCTATGTGGATGCTGCTTCAAAGGGTTTTGCGCTCAATTAGAACATACATCAATTTCTTGCTGCTCCTTACATGGTATCCTACGCCTATCGAGCCTCCTGCAATGAAAATCACAGGCATGCAGTTCTCTAGTCCAGATTACATTCAAAAGGGGTGACAGTCGGATGTTCGTTCTAGCCTAGTGGGTTTTCCTGTTCTAATCTTTGTGCCCACCTGCCATTCACGTTATTATTTACTCATTAATTTGTTGATTCTGCTAGGTGATTCTACTTTGCTTTAGAAAAAAAGAATGAATTGGACTGAACCTTTGTTTGTGATACAATTTATCTCTAGGATTGGGTCTCTGTTCTGGGATATGAGTCAAAGTCCTAGAATGCTTTCCAAATTCGACTGGGTCAAGTTCATATAGGAATTCCATCCGTTACTAGTGCTGTTAACTGTGATCCAAGATCTCAGTGATCAAAGGATAAATTATATTGTAGTCTTAAATATGCTTAGATTGATACATCCTGTTGACGCAAAATGGAATACCTATAATTCCATTTGCATACGAGTTCCTTCTTTTCTTAAAGGGGGAAAATGCTACTCTTTACGTACGAGTTCCTGAGCTAATTTGGTACCTGTAATTCATTCTTTCCTTAAGGGGGGTATCCCTGACCTCTGCATCGATTAATGCACACAGCCATTAGTATTTTTATTCTGCCATGTAATATGCTCTATCTTTGCTGTTTAGATCAAATGGCCGAGGCGGTACTCATTGCTGTGACGAAGATTGGTGACATTTTACTAGAAGAAGCCACCAAAGGCATCATAGCTAAGCTTTCTGAAAAAGTTACTAATCTGAAGGAACTGCCGGTAAAGGTTGAGGAAATAAAGAAGCAACTGACCATGATGGGCAATGTTATAAGGCAGATAGGCACGGTATACCTCACGGACGACGTTGTCAAGAGTTGGATTGGGGATGTCCGCAGGGTGGCCTATCATGTTGAAGATGTAATGGATAAATACTCATACAACCTTCTTCAACTTCAGGAAGAAGGGTTCCTGAAGAGATTCTTCATCAAAGGAACACATTATGTCAGAGTTTTCAGTGAAATTACGGATGAGATAGTTGAGGTAGAGAAGGAGATTCAACTAGTTATAAAGATGAAAGAGCAGTGGTTGCAGCCCTCCCAGCTTGTCGCTAACCCACTTACTGAGATGGAAAGGCAGCGGTCCCAAGACAGCTTCCCAGAATTTGTCAAAGATGGAGATCTAGTAGGAATTGAATACAACAGGATATGGCTGACCAGCTTGCTGTACTCCGAAGAGCCAGAGCCAGAGAATACCGTCATAACAGTATCTGGCATGGGTGGGTTGGGAAAATCTACCCTTGTTTCAAATGTTTATGAACGTGAAAAGATCAACTTCCCCGCACATGCATGGATCGTTGTGTCACAAGTTTACACTGTTGATGCCCTGTTGAGGAAGCTATTATGGAAGATCGGATATACCGAACAACCATTGTCAGCAGGTATTGACAAAATGGACGTGCATGACTTGAAGAAGGAAATACAGCAGAGACTTCAAAACAGAAAGTATTTGATTGTACTGGATGATGTCTGGGAGCAAGATGTATACTTCCAGATACATGATGCTCTCCAGGATCTCCCAGGAAGTCGGATCATCATTACGACACGGAAGGACCATGTCGCCGGAATTTCTTCTCCCAACCGTCATCTTGAGCTCGAGCCATTGAGCAAGTCTGATGCATTTGACCTCTTCTGTAGAAGAGCTTTTTACAACCGGAAGGGCCACATGTGCCCCAAGGATCTTGAGATGATTGCTACTTCTATAGTTGATAGGTGTCATGGTCTGCCTCTAGCAATTGTTACCATTGGTGGCATGTTGTCTTCAAGACAGCGATTAGACATTTGGACTCAAAAATACAATCAGCTTCGAAGCGAGTTGTCAAACAATGATCATGTCCGAGCAATTTTAAATCTGAGCTACCATGACCTTCCAGACGACCTCAAAAACTGTTTTTTATACTGCAGTCTATTCCCTGAAGACTATCACATGTCACGTGAAAGCCTTGTGCGGCTGTGGGTTGCCGAAGGCTTCGTGGTAAGAAAAGAAAAGAACACACCAGAGATGGTAGCTGAGGGGAATCTCATGGAATTGATCCACCGCAATATGCTTGAGGTTGTGGAGAATGATGAGCTTGGTAGAGTTAGCACCTGTAAGATGCATGATATTGTGCGTGAACTAGCGATTTCTGTTGCTAAAGAAGAGAGATTTGCTTCAGCAGATGATTACGCCACAATGATATTGGTACAGCAGGATAAGGATGTTCGTCGTCTGTCATTATGTGGATGGAAAGATGACACTGCAGTGAAAGTTAAACTTCCACATCTTCGAACAGTACTGTCACTTGGAGCAACTTCACCCTGCCGTGGCATGTTATCTTCTATTTTGTCAGAATCCAACTACCTTGCTGTTCTTGAGCTGCAAGACTCTGAAATCACTGAAGTGCCAACATCAATAGGGTCTATGTTCAATCTACGTTACATCGGATTACGGCGCACCAAGGTCAGATCACTTCCAGACTCTATCGAAAATTTGTCTAACCTCCACACTCTGGACATCAAGCAAACCCAAATAGAGAAGCTACCACGAGGGGTTGTCAAGATCAAGAAGCTGCGGCACCTTTTGGCTGACAGATATGCTGATGAGAAGCAGGCAGAGTTCCGGTACTTTATTGGAGTGCAAGCACCTAAAGAGCTATCCAACTTGGAAGAACTGCAAACTCTCGAGACTGTGGAGTCCAACCCTGACTTGGCAGAGCAGCTGAAGAAACTGATGCAACTAAGAAGTGTGTGGATTGATAACATTAGTGCTGACGACTGTGCAAATCTGTTTGCTACCCTGTCAACCATGCCACTTCTTTCGAGCTTGCTTCTTTCTGCAAAGGATGCGAAGGAGGCGCTTTGCTTTGAGGCTCTCAAACCAAATTCTACATATCTACACAGGTTGATTACCAGAGGACAATGGGCCAAGGGAACACTAAATTGCCCGATCTTTCTCAAACATGGGATAAACCTCAAGTATCTAGCTATAAGCTGGTGTCACCTTGGGGAAGATCCACTGGGGATGATGGCACCGCACATGCCGAACCTCACATATCTTAGACTAAACAACATGCACAGTGCCAAAACTTTGGTTCTGTCTAAAGACTCCTTTCCCAACCTGAAGACACTTGTCTTAAAGCACATGCATGATGTCAGTGAGCTAAAAATTGTTGATGGCGCTCTTCCCTGCATTGATGGTTTGTACATTGTGTCGCTGTCGAAGCTCAATAAAGTCCCCCAAGGCATTGAATCCCTTGGCTCCCTTAAGAAGCTCTGGCTGCTAGGCTTGCACAAGGATTTCAGAACTCAATGGGGCACTGAAGGGATGCATCCGAAGATGGTACATGTTCCAGAGCTTCGTGTGTAGATGCAGCACGTCGGTTCTTTCTGCAGTGCCATTCTTGGATGGTGCATCCAGTCCAACTGCATCATGCTTTTAATCATTCCAATAAATTTGCGATTATCGACATCACCAGCAGCATTTGGTCGGTACTTCTATATTGTAACACATTTATATTCCTAAAGGATCGGTTCGTGCGCCTTGCACCGTATGTGTTTTTTTGTTGACCGTGGACTGTACCGTTTGTGTTGTTTAAGCTACACACTCTTAGTAGTTATTTCCTGTAAAGGTATGTATTGTTTGTATCGAACATCTTGTGTGATTAATCATATCAAACATTTCATTTTGTAACATTGGTATCTTTTGATCTATGCACTATGTCACCCCATCATAATTTTGTAACATATTCATTTTATACTGTGGTTTTTTCAGTAGGTCATCTGTGTTTTTTCCCGGATGTTCAGGTTCCCAAATTTCAGATCAACAAGATCTCTTTCTTGTTTTTCATTTTTTTTAATCAGCACTTATGTGGTTCTGCATGTCTTCAGGTCCGCCAATTTTAACGGAGCTAAATTAGTAGTATCATCTGACATGCTGTGTGACACAATAGGAGGAAAGAACATGTTCTTTCCGTCATGAATATGTGCTTTCTGCTCATACAGAACAGAAAAACACTTTCTGTGGATCTCTCAATGCATCGTCTTTTTTAGGTCAAGAACCACAGCTTTGTAGGAGTTCAACAAGGGCATTTTGCTAGAGGATACAAGGATCGATCATCTTTCCCTCTTACTTTGGTACACTGAACTGTCTTCTCTGTCTGCAACAACTGTTTACAACGTCACAATTGTTTTGGCCGCGCCGTCTTTATGCTGCAGCAGAGAGCTATGGTCTTCTTCCTTTACTGAAAAGAAGAACGATTTCAAAAGGTAACACTGCTTGGATATCAGCAAGCTCAGAACATCTTAAGTGTTCACACGTAAGTGCGACCACTGAGGACTCCGAGTTCCAAATAAATCACATCTTTGACCGCACCACCCCGATGTGGCGGCGAAAAGCAACAAGATTCCTTTGTATCTTTTCTCATTTATGGAAGATATGCATTTTTATCATGTTTACGCGAGGAATACTGTCTGGATATAAGCAAGAATTTACGTGAGGAATACTGTCTGGATATAAGCAAGAATTCATACCGAAGTGTTCAAGCATGCAACTGCGATCGGTGAAGACCTCGAGTTCATGATATCATGTGGCTTCAGTCAGAAGTGCAAGTGACAAAGTCACACGTACAAATAAACTACATTGTGAACACTCAAGATGTATCATGTGGATACAGAATCACACACAAATGAACCACTGTGCTTCAACCACAGAATCACATATATACTGGCATAGCGCATTAGTATTCCGCTACACCAAGAATGAGTATCATTACCGAGAAACTATTTGTACCATCAACTTCTTAAAACAAATCTTGGTTGCCAGCTGGTAGGCTTCCTGGAGAAACAACCAAACATAAGGTAGCCTGATTTTCTATATCCGCCTGAACTTGGTCAACATGGACGGTGATTAATTTCTCCACATGTTAATCATAACATGTGGAATTTTCTCTGCCGTCCGTGCCAACAAAATGGCCTTCATGGTTAACCTCCATAACTACGAATCCATCCCTATGTCCGATCATAATCCTATAGCCTAGCACAAAAGGAAGGAAAAGATTACAACCTTGCATCTTTTCACTGGAGAAAACAAGGAAACGTTAAAAATGTAACAACCATGTAGACAAAATTCCCTTTATCGAAGAAATTGTTGCCAAACATGTATAAACATATTATAAAACATGGAAGTACAAACATATGTAACAATATGGCACAAACCATAGTGATCAATGTACCGAAACCAAAAGATGACATCGGTCAGCCAGCTCATATGGAGCTTTCGAAGTCGCCCTTGCTACCAATTGTTTCTTCATCGTCAATATCCACTATAGATATGGCGTGGCTTTGTCCAATCACGACCCTATCATATACATATAATATTGTTCTTTACAATGTTGGACTTATAAAATATATAAATCAAAGTGTGGCACAAATATAAAAGCAACCGGAAACAATTATATACATCTTTGAACAAATGAAATCATATTTGTGCAGCGTAGAAATGCTCTTCCGTAGTAAAACAAAAGGAAAAAAGAACAGCAAAAGATCATTAACTACCTCCTTGACTCCATCAAGCATGCAAGACCCATAACATCTGCCCCACGTAAGATGTTGAGAATTCCCCTAAGCCTGGGAAATTTAAGGTCCTTGGTAAGTTTGTATGATGACCAACTTCAGATACCCCATCCCTCTAGCAACATGGTGGTAAGGGTTCGGGGCTAGGTCTCGGTTCAGTTTGTGTTTCGGGTTATAGCACTATATGTATAGACAAGATCAGACACCTAGTTTAGTCCAGTTTTAGCGAAATCGACAACAACAGAGACAATCAGAGTGGGATTAGGCAAAATATCTTGGCTTTCCCTTAAAAAATGAATATGAACAAGAATGGTGGCACCGCAATCCTGTGCCCATTTTTCACAAGAGCAACACTCTCGAGATTACCTGAAATCGGTGGAGCTCCACAAATAAATGATGCCATTTCTTGTACCTGTAATTAGAACTGGAAGATTGGGATGGGAGAAGACATAAATGACTGGAGACCTAAAAACTTCCAGTGTAAGAATGCACGTCTTTTTCTGCAAGTCCCATATCTGATTCGAAACCAAAGGATGGCTTATTAGCATTTTTACGAGAGCGCGGTCTATTAGTATATATTTTGAATTAACGTAGCATACCTTGGCAGTATTATCAACAGAACCAGTAATCAAATATTGCCCATCATCACGTGTGAAGAAATCCAGGCATTTCACATTATCTGAATGGCCAGACAGAGTGTAATGGGATTTGGGTGAATCAAGACCCCAAACCTGAAAACCTGAACATCAGTAAAGGCATTGTAGGGAAAAGGTATCCGAGCAGCAAGATGTTAATTGGCAACAAAAAGGAAGAAACTCAGACCTTTATTGTGCGATCGTTCGACACACTAGCGAAACTGCTTGTGTCATTTGGATTAAATGCGAGTTGACATACAACATCAGAGTGTTCCCCTTCAAATGTTGTTATGCATTCCCATCCCTTGTCCCAGTCCCAAAGCTTTATCAGTCCGCCATAGGATGATGAAAGCACATACGGCTTGGTTGGATGAACGGCCAGTGATGTGACAGAGCTAACACGAGCTCTGAATCTCTGGATTTTCTTCTTTTTTATTGCTTCCTCTTGTACATGGATACCATCAGAGGACCCAGCCACAAACCATTGCTTTCGAGCAATAAATTTAATGCAGTCAACTGCAGTTATAGAGATGAGATCTTATTGCATTAGCATTTGACGTAAAAACTTGGCTTAACATGGAAATCAGATAGTGTACATGCCTGGGCCCCTAGAGATTTGTATTGGACCCCTCCATCTCTGACAGTAAACAGAGAAGACGCTATTAGTCCATTAGAAAGAAGGTTTTTCCACGGCACACATCAAACCCACACAAAACATAGCCATTTCATGACAACAGATGATTTTGCAATCACCTCACTTGCCGGGGCCGGTAAGTCCCAAGTGTTAAAGTCAGTAATGATGTTTTTTACAGTAACCGAAACATGCTCATCAGTGTCCGTACAAACTTTGGCATTCCTAGCAGCCCATATTTTCCAAAGGATCAGGATGGAAGCTTCTATCCAAATGGCAATCATTTTCATATGTTAAATAACAAGGAGTGTTCACGGCAAGCACCTGTGTGACATAGTCCCATATACGGACATATCCACCGGAATGACCTATTATAATCCTGTTTAACCAGAACAGATGTACTATACAGAATAATCGCGTCCAAAGTACTCGCTTGAAAAGAAGTAACAATATAATGGAATGCCCAGTAATGCTATGAGCCTATTAACTCACCATGACTTTTCTGGATTTGCATCTATGGAATACAGCTCCTGACGAGCTCTTTCTACAGATATGACCTGATGCAACAGAACTTGATTGTGTAAACCTTAGAGAAACGACATTGAAGTTAGCAGATCTATGCAACAGAAAATGGAACTATGTACCTTCATTACAGGTGGGATGGTGTGCTACGTCATATGCATCATATAAGATCACCACAAAAGAAAATACATCACAGAATTAGTAAGGAAACACCATTGTACAATATAGATACCCACCATTCAAGCAAAGATCATTTCAACAGTTTTGTCACTTTTAAATGCACATCACTTGACCTCAACTTGTTGGGATAATAAATAAGGAATTTCATGAAAGTTTCATTGCAATTTCCTTATCTTTCACTGACCTAAAAGCAATAAGCAATTTCATAAAAGCTTCATTTCAATTTTGCCTTCTACTTGAAATTTATCTTGCCAGAGGTTCATCACCTACATTTCATTTACTTCACCGCCATTCTGCAATCTTACACAAATGACATCTAAAATGATACCATCTCGGATCAAATTTTTTCTCCTTTAAAATCGCTTTTGCTAATAATATAACAGTATGGGGAAACCTGTATAGCTTAGTGTGGAATTACACCATTATTTTTTCCTTCAAGCTATTTCCACTCCATAAGAACCTAATAAATTTTGATGATATTATTCATAAAATACTAAATGTTAAAGATTATGCCGACACTAACATCATATATTTTCTAAACATAGGTAGCACGACACAGAACAATTTAATTTTTACTAGCTTACTAACCAGACCAATCATGTTTCTAGTGGATTACTACTTTTTCTTTTCTCGGTCGCTGAATGGCAAGAACTTAACCCATGGAGCAGAAATGCCTTATTTACATGAATCAACTCACCTTATATATTGTCTCTCCTTGTGGAGCAGAAACAGCTTTTAATGTCACCTCATGCATCACAGTGCCCACCTCTTTGGCTGCCTCAAAAAATCGGTCATTACATTGGCCTTGGATGATACCCTCCCCAAATTTAATACTCTGCAGGATCAGATCAAAATCTGTATCTTCTGACAGCTTAGCCGGCGGTGTCATTATCACAATGAGAGTGTAAGTAGACCACTGCGGCACAACACCATACAGTGGAATATTACGGAAGCATGAATATATCCCTCTCTTTGGCTTAAGTTTAAATGCCACTTGTTCATCTGTGTTATTTGTTAGGTGAAGCGGGCACGGGATTAACGCGTTGTAATCCAAAGGAAAGCGGAGTTCGAGTGGATGGACGTCAAGTGCCTCGCAGGACCCTGTAATCACCTGCACAAGAAAAGAACTTGTGTGATTTTGATTTACATGTCAGAACACTTCTTATGATTCCGAACATGTAAAGCCTTTGACGCTGTCCCGACAAAAAAAAAAGCCTTTGACGCTGAGCAAAACACAGATGCACAACTAAACTCCAGCAATTTTTCCAGAAATCTCCTCAAAATTCAAAGCTAAAACCTAAAAATTGCTAGAGCAAATACCGAGTGGTCGACTAGCTAGGACAGAAAACACATTTAATAACAACACATGTATTTACTATATTCCCCAAAGTATCTACTTAGGCAATTTTAGATTCTATTCAGTCGACCCACAGTATCTATTTGATTAAATTTGGATTCCTTTCATCACACTTTCACTTTAGCTTATTTAACCAGGGTTCACTTACGCACTTGCTTCCACAGTTCGGCCCAAGCTGAAGATGTTCACTTATTTAGGTTTGTACTTCAATTTGGTTATGACTGTTGCTGACACCTTTGGAATGGCATCTAGGTTATTCTGACTACAGTTTTAAGTTACTTGAAGAGTAGAGAACTATGGTATTTATGCCACAAACATATAAAAGTAATTATGTAAACATGTTAGTTCTAAACTACTCTCTCCGTCCAGAAATAACTGTCGCTCAAATGGATGTATCTAGCACTGAAATACGTCTAGATATATCCATTTGAGCGACAGTTATTTCTGGACGGAGGTAGTACTTGCCAAATTGTACTCTCCTTAAGTTGTTAGCTATGCAATGATGTTGACATGTGTACGAGCTACTTTCAAGGGAACTATGCATGGTATATATAAGCGAAGGATCAGGCCGGCAGGGCCAACCCATATCTGATCGGAACTTCATTAGGTACTATAATTCAATTTAGTTCCGAAAGTGCAAAGCTTAGTACTCATAGATTAAACCTGTAGATTATTTTTGGCACCATGTGATTATCAAGTATTGTGTTGTCAGGTTTCAGATCCATATGCATATCCTTTTACACTGTAAGATAACGCAATTGCTCACAGATTCCCTTGATCTACTTGATAGTGGGTATCAATTCCATGTCCCTTGCAGTATTTGCCAACACACAATCCTTTTGTTTCATACACTGCTCATCTTCTGATCTTTGGGTGTTCTGTAATTAACTTCTTTTTTTCTGAAAAGACATATCTACCTTGTAAACACGCCGAGATACACCCTGGCTATTTATTCGCTCATAAGATGAATCTTCCATGATGTTCTCCAAACTTGCGCATGGTAAATTTGTTGCTTTCTCTCTTCCAGCATGCATACTCTCCAGTCCACTATGCTCCATATATCTGTTCACCCAATCAATTACATGATACATTCTTAAGAATTGTAGCATGGAGAAGTCATTCTGTTTACGAGAAAACTCAAAACAAAATGGTTTGTAGTAATAACATTTTAAATCATAAACAGTAGATTAATGTCCAAGTATTTTCTCCAGTACGAACCTTGTTGCTTTAGGCAAATTCCAGACCACAAACTAGTAGTACAAAACTTGGAACCAGGCTATCTTGGAGTTCAGATTCAACTCAATCAAGTGCATTGACCAGAAAATGATATATGGTGAAACAGAGGTTGTTTGTTGGAGGCTTGCAGAAACTGAACTCATACCATGAAGATGAGCATTCAAGCAAAGAAGGGCGCACCTACCAAATTAGCCTGTCCTGCACGTGGACTCAGAAGTCAGAACACGATCTGGAACTGCTTTTTCAGTCCAACAATATGATCACAACCTGCATTTAAGAGATGGACGAACATTATTTCAGATGTATAAACATATGTAGGAAACACAAAAATATGCTTGTCAAATCGAGACACAACCCCCTTTCTTACTCTGTTTAAAGGTTAAAGTTCTGTGTATAGTTGAAGTGTTGAAGATAGTTGGATTCAGCAAGAAGTTAACAGAACTGCTGAGAGATGAAAAGAGAATGAATTCTCAACGCAATATATAGCTGTAGATGCACACAGTTTGAAAGAGATGGGAATGTATCCTGGAGTAGTTTGCTAGCAGTGGAGGCTTCTGGGAAGGGAAGACTTTTCATGGATAGACGCTGATATATGCAATGAAACCAGCTAAGAGCTTGGGGTTAGTTCTAAAGTGCCAATTGCAGGATTAATTATGATAGCTTAAGAGTCTTTGCTTCTGACATAATCTATCATAAGCTTCACGCGGCATGATATATAACCAAAT
>NC_041387.1:94750439-94766957 GCF_002162155.2 Triticum dicoccoides
AAATTGTCAACTGAGAAGGAAGATATCATAATAAACAGCTCATTCTTCGTATTCGTAGTTTTGAGTTGTCCATGTAAACAATACACCCACCTGTCCTCCCTGTTAAACGCAGCCTTGTAGAGATAGACTAGGGATAGATGTTTAAGTAGTTTCGGTGCTTATCTCTTATCTCTATATCTCTTTGAACCGGACCTCTCTCTCTTATCCCTTGTTCTCCAAGCATGTAATCTCAACAACATCTTGTATGCGCTGTTATCCAGGGAGGTGCGCCCCTGCCATATAAACATGCAACGCGCCCCTCCAACGAGGTAAGACGCTTTCCGCCTATCGCACATGGTAATCAGAGCATCCCTCTTCCAATACATCTAAGCTTTCCAATCTCCATTAGTGCCTAGCATGTCTTCCTCCGGCTCCTCCCAGATCGGCCTCAACAACCAGGTCACGGAGAAGCTCACCCGTACGAACTACGTACTGTGGCGAGTCCAGATCACGCCGCAGCTAAGGGGAGCTGGCGTCTTCGGCTATGCCGACGGCAGCACGCCGGAGCCGGCCCGTTTCCTTCCTGGCAAGGACAAGGACGGCAAGGACTCCACCGAGCCCAACCCTCTCCACCCAATATGGGTCCGGGAGGATCAACAAGTTCTCGGTTATCTGCTCAACAATCTCTCCAAAGAGGTGTTGGTGCAGGTGACCGCGATCACCACGACGCACGCGCTCTGGACAACGCTGGCGGCCATGTTCTCCTCGCAGTCGCTTAGCCGCATCAACAACATCCGCACGGCTCTGCTTCATGCGCAAAAGGGAACCCAGCCGGTTGCCACCTTCTTCGCCCACATGCGCGGCCTCGCCGATGAACTCGCCGCGGCCGGCAAGCCGCTGCAAGACGACGAGATCGTCTCCTACATCCTTCACGCGCTGGACATGGAGTACCAGCCTCTGGTGTCGGCCCTCGATGCTCGCACCTCTCCTGTCACCCTAGATGAGCTGTTCACCATGCTCAGCAACTTTGACCAGCGCATGGCGCTCTACCAGGGGGCGGGCGGCTTCAAGTCATCCGCTAATGCTGCCTCTCGTGGCCGTGGTGGCCGCCGCGGCGGAGCTTCACGCAGCAAGTCCCGATCTGGTGGCGGCGGCAACTCCTCCAACAACATCCGCGCTGGACGTTCCCCCTCCACCAACCCGAAGGGACGCGGCGGCGGTGGCGGCCGTGGCTCCAACAGAGCGCGCCCGGATGCGCCGCGATGCCAGATCTGCGGCAAGCTCGGGCACAGCGCTCGGGATTGCTGGTACCGCTACGATGATGATGATGACTCCTCCCAGGATGAGGACAAGGTGGCTGCTGCTGCGGACGGCTCCGACGGCGTCGACACTAATTGGTATGTCGACAGTGGGGCCACCGAACACATCACCAGCGAGCTCGAGAAGGTGACCACGCGGGAGAAGTACCGCGGCAAGGACCAAATCCACACTGCTAGTGGTGCAGGTATGAGGATTCGTCATGTTGGTCATACAGTTATTAAAACTCCCCATCGTAAACTTCATCTTAGAAAATTTTTGCATGTCCCTAGTGCTAGTATGAATCTTCTCTCCGTTCATAGAATTGCCATTGACAATCATGTCTTCCTCGAGTTTCATCCTTTCTTCTTTTTGATCAAGGATCAGGCAACGAAGAAAGTACTTTATCGAGGTAGATGCGTTCGAGGGCTCTACCCGTTGATTCCGAAGCGTCAAAGATTCAATAAACAAGCCTACGGTGTTGCCAAGCTTTCATCAACACGATGGCATGATCGATTAGGCCATGCATCATTTTCTTTAGTTGAAAGATTACTTAGGAAAAATAAGCTCCCGTTTGTTGGTGAGCGCAACGTTGAAACAGTTTGTGATTCATGTCAACGTGCAAAGAGTCATCAATTACCCTATCCTGTATCAACTAGTGTGTCTACAAAACCATTGCAATTAATCTTTTCCGATGTTTGGGGTCCTGCCCCTAGCTCCGTTGGTAGACACACTTATTACGTAAGTTTCATTGATGACTACAGCAAATACTCTTGGATATATCTCCTTAAGAAAAGATCTGACGTCTTTCAAGTTTTTCAAAACTTTCAGTCTCTTGTTGAGCGCAAGTTTGACAGCAAGATCATTGTTGTTCAATCAGACTGGGGGGGGGGGAGTACGAAAAGTTGAACTCTTTCTTCCAAAACCTTGGTATTTCTCACCATGTTTCATGTCCTCATGCTCACCAACAAAATGGCTCAGCAGAACGAAAACACCGACACATAGTTGAGGTAGGACTAGCCCTTTTAGCTGGCGCCTCCATGCCCCTCAAGTTTTGGGACGAGGCTTTTCTCACGGCTGTCCATATCATCAACATGCTTCCTAGTCGTGTTATCAATAATGAAACTCCAGTAGAGAGGCTACTTCACGTCAAACCTGACTACAAGTCACTTCGTGTGTTCAGATGTGCCTGTTGGCCTAATCTTCGCCCTTACAATAATCGCAAACTCATGTTTCGCTCAAAGCAATGTGCTTTTCTTGGCTATAGCCCCCTTCATAAAGGAGTAAAGTGTCTTGACATCTCCACTGGCCGTGTCTATATCTCACGTGACGTGATTTTTGATGAAACTAAATTCCCGTTTGCTGATCTTCATCCTAATGCCGGTGCTAGACTTCGTCAAGAAATACTCCTTCTGCCATCTCATCTATCCGGCCTTGATCATGGGGGAGAAGATAACTGTGATGATCAAATGATGACTAACCCTCTTCACCATGCGCATGAGCTTTGTGATGTTGCAGGAGAAAACGGAATTGAAAACAGAGAAGAAAATGATGCACAAATTACTCCCCAAGTGCCATATTTCATGTGTCACAACCAGGGGAGCAAATCCGCCTCGGAGTGCGCTGGATCCGCCTCGGGATTGCGGCAGGAGCAGCAGCGCAGGCAATCTGCACCGGGATCCGTGCGGGCTGACGCGGCAGATCCAGCAACGGGCCCGCCCGCTTGTGCGTCTGGCAACGACTGCGCGCGCGACACACGCTCGCTCCCAGCTGGAGGCGACCCGGCGTCCGCTCCGTGCCAATCAGCGCCCGACAACTGGCAGCCTCCGAGTGGCCGAAGCGCTGCGCGCTTTCCCGACGAATCGCACTGCTACAAGCGGCGCGTGGAGACGCGGTCGACGGGCGCTGAATCCGGCGCTGATCTGCGCGGGCCCATGCAATCATCCGCCCGTGATGAGCCGATCGGGCGCCTGGGATCTTCTGCGGCGACGACAGAATCCGGACTGCGGGCTGAAGCCACAGAGGATCCGGAGCAAACACGAGGCGAATCTGCCTCGGGAGCTGCAGCGCCTGGAACTCCTGTTCCCGGCTCAGGATCTTCTGTGGCCACTGATCCTGCTGCACCTTCACAACGAAAAACACGTCTACAACAAGGTGTGATAAAACCCGTTGATTATAAACATATAACAAAATATGGTCTAGTCTGTTCTACAGGTGAACCAGGTGAGCCAAGCACGCTTGAGGAAGCACTTGGTGATGACAAGTGGAAAAAGGCAATGAAGGAAGAATATTTGGCACTTGAGAAAAATAACACATGGCATCTAGTTCCTCCACAGCCAGGTAAAAACCTCATTGATTGCAAATGGGTTTTCAGGATAAAGAGGAAATCTGATGGAACCATTGACCGATACAAAGCAAGACTTGTTGCCAAGGGTTTCAAGCAACGGTATGGGATAGACTATGAAGATACTTTTAGTCCTGTTGTTAAAGCTGCAACCATACGTCTTGTTTTGTCCATTGCTGTTTCTAGAGGTTGGAGTCTCAGGCAGCTTGATGTACAGAATGTGTTTTTGCATGGCGTTCTGGAAGAGGAGGTATACATGAAGCAACCTCCTGGGTTTGAAAATGAAAAAGCACCCTCATTTGTATGCAAACTTGACAAAGCACTTTATGGGTTAAAGCAAGCACCAAGGGCATGGTACTCACGCCTTTGTCACAAAATGCAGACACTTGGTTTTGTTCCTTCCAAGTCTGACACTTCTCTGTTCATTTACAATAAACTGAACACATCCATATTTGTTCTCATTTATGTTGATGACATTATTGTTACAAGTTCATCTGATGAGGCAATAACTGCATTGTTGAAGGATTTGAGTACAGATTTTGCTCTTAAGGATCTTGGAAATCTTCATTATTTCCTAGGGATTGAAGTGAAGAAACATGATGACGGACTTCATCTCTCCCAAGAAAAATATGCTACTGACTTGGTAAAAAAGGCTGGCTTGCAAGATTGTAAACCCTCACCCACTCCTTTGTCAAGTTCTGAAAAACTGTCTCTTACAGAAGGTACACCTCTAAGCAAAGAGGACAACACTAGATACAGAAGCCTAGTTGGTGCATTACAGTACTTAACTTTAACAAGGCCTGATATTTCTTTTGCTGTGAACAAAGTATGTCAGTTTCTTCATGCACCCACCACTGTTCATTGGACTGCTGCTAAATTATAGTTCGATATGTCAAAAATACTTTGAGCATTGGTCTTAATTTCAGCAAGTCATCATCCACCTTGGTCAGTGCCTTCTCTGATTCTGATTGGGCAGGCAGTCTGGATGATAGACGCTCCACTGGTGGGTTTGCAGTATTTTTTGGTCCTAATCTAATATCATGGAGTGCAAGGAAACAGGCAACTGTGTCTAGATCCAGTACAGAGGCAGAATACAAAGCATTGGCAAATGCAACAGCAGAAATTATATGGGTTCAGTCCATTCTTAAGGAACTTGGTGTGAAAAATACTAAAGCTCCATGTTTGTGGTGTGACAATCTTGGTGCCACTTATCTGTCTGCTAATCCTGTGTTTCATGCCAGAACAAAACACATAGAGATAGATTTTCACTTTGTCAGAGAAAGAGTTGCCAACAAGCAACTTGACATTCGGTTTGTACACTCCAGAGATCAAGTTGCTGATGGATTCACCAAGGCCTTGCCCACACGGAGTTTTGAAGACTTCAAGCATAATCTCAACTTGATGAAGTTGTGATTAAGGGAGGGTGTTAAACGCAGCCTTGTAGAGATAGACTAGGGATAGATGTTTAAGTAGTTTCGGTGCTTATCTCTTATCTCTATATCTCTTTGAACCGAACCTCTCTCTCTTATCCCTTGTTCTCCAAGCATGTAATCTCAACAACATCTTGTATGCGCTGTTATCCAGGGAGGTGCGCCCCTGCCATATAAACATGCAACGCGCCCCTCCAACGAGGTAAGACGCTTTCCGCCTATCGCACACTCCCTTGCTTGTCTGACTGGAAATTACTATAAATCAGCCTGTCCTCTTTCTTTCTTTCTTTTTGTATTTTAGTCAAACTGGAGGCTACAGTACATGGAACAAAGTGGAACTAAAATTTCGCAGTTGGCAATGCTGTATACAGAGCGAAATAGTCTGCAGAAAAGGCACACCAAAAGACAAATCACGTAGTGGTACATAAGCATTTACTAATTTATTTTCTGGTTCATTGTGGAAACAGCCATCAAACGAACAATTGATGAATCACTCAGTTCCCCTCTGCGGGGTCCGTCCAGTACGCCGGCAATGCCAACGCCGCCGAGACACCACCACCAACCTAAGAAATCCCAACAGCAGCCCCTCCTAAACATGCTGGACTGAGTGGAGCCAAATTTCCAAAGGAGACACGAGATCTGACTCACCTCAGGCTCAAAGTCCAGGTGCTTCTCTTGTAAATCGGCAGTAAGATGGTGTAGGATTTTGCGCAGGATACAACAGAGCCCGTCGTGCTCCGGTGGCTGAACGCCCCGGCGAATGTGCGGCCAGCCGATTTGGATGCGTACGACACTGGAGCGAGTCTCCATCTACAGAACGTCCTGTAGCGCTTGCGTTGGGGCGGCTCCTGCGAGCGCGAGAGGAGGTGGTGTGCACTTGCAGACGCCGTGCTGCAGGGGTAGCGACGGCTTAGTGGCGGGGAAGGAACGCGTGGGCGGGGAAGGGGACGACGCCGGTACGGTCGGAGGAGGCCGCGGCCCAGCGGCCCCGGGAGCGACCGCGTATGCTCCGGCCGGCTCTGACACGCACCGGTACTCGGTCACCCGTACTGCTTGGGACATGTTTTCACATTCGTCCTCGTTTCGTACAAAATACTATTATCCAATTTTTTATTTTTTTACGAATCTCGAAACAGGTTTTCACCTTTTTTATAAGTTCATATGAAATTTAAATAATGTACTGATGATGTCAAAAAAGTTCTCATATTATGAGACGGATGTAGTAAAAGAAAGATAAAATAAGTCTGATTGAAGGCAACAACACAACATGCACAAATGAAAAAAAAAAGAATACAAGGCCGCAGGGAGCCAATGGATCAACGGCTCGGAGGCGAAGCAAGTCGCCTGCCTGCCGCAGGGAGCACAACAATCATGCGCTACCTTGTTGCCTGAAAAGCGGGTGTCGATCCTACAAGGGTGGAGAAGTTAACAAAAAGTTAACCTAAAATCTTAAAAGTGCACGTGCACTATTTGGCAAGACCGAGCGGCCGGCTCCTAGCCGCATGATCTAGTCGGTGTCGTCGCGAGTCCCACCTGCAGGTGCTACTTGGTCGGGGGAGACATGAGCAATTTGATAAAATAGCACGCTTTTCCTCATACCTTGATAAAATAGCACATCTTTCTTTCTGTTAGATTAAATGGCACACTTTTCCTTCTTGACTAGATAAAATAGCACAAACCGACTTTCTTTCTCAATTCTTAGGTCCGGGCATACACGTCATATTATTTTGGACGATTTTGCCCTTTGGTCTTTTCTGATCAACTGGTGCGATCGAACCTTTGTTTCTAGAACAAACAGAGGGAAATGAGACGGGGCGAGAAAGACGGATCGCCGCCTCACTGGCTTCCTCCCAGGTTCGCCGGCGCCGCCAATTCCATCGCCGCTGCGTCGCCGTGCCTCTACCCCAACGTGTTGCCCCCTGCGCTTCGTCCTGTTTCTTGTAGTCCCCCGTCGCTCCATCCGTTCCGCCGCTGCCGCCGCCGCCGCCTCATCTGGCCATGAGTCACAGGTTTCCTCTTGGTCTATCTTCGATGCCTTAGGTTTCTCCCACATTTTCCCTGCGTTCATGGGCATGGTAAGTTAATTTGTTACAAGTTGAGATCGTCACACTTTGTGAAGAAAAAAAAGAGAGAGACCTGGTTCTTGCATTTTTGTAGTAATATTTGATGGATCAAGGCACTGCCATATGCTAGCTACGATTTATTTACTGATGCATTTGTTTTGTATATTTCCCTGCGGACTCGTTTGTTACTTTTCTTCTCCTGTTGGTAATACATTCCATGGACTGAACAGGGATTACTACTTACTGCTATAACACATGAGATTCGGTAGATAACAATATCAACTACAGACTGCTTCATCTTTACTGATGACTACATTTACAATGTTGCATAATTCCCGAAGTGGCCGAGTCATCCAGGAACCTTAGATCATGGAGATTTTTGTGGAGGAGAGCTTAGTGTGGTTGGCTTCACGACAGTAAAAAGTTTTGCTCGGCGTGATGGAGCCGGAGGGCGCAGTTCCAGAACGGTTAGTCAATAAACTAATATTTTCAGTTGGAGCACTCCATGAATTTTTAAGCTGTAGTTGATGAATAGTTAGACCTAACCATTGTTTTTGTTTAAAAATTATGTGTAATTTTGCAGGGAAGAAGGTGCGGAGTTGCGCATTGTCAATAGATTAACTATTAGAGTTCTCCGATTTGCCACAAAGCTTGACGATGGCAGCGAGCGTCAAGTTGCCGAGCATGATATTGAGTTTGAGGTTAACATGAAATATTTTACGGTTGAAAAAATGGTAGAACTTATTCGGTCCAAAATTGTTTGGGGAAGTGGGCAAGAGGTCCATATTCTGTGCCAAGACAAGCACTTTGAATCAGTTGAGAGGATTGATAATTATTGAAAGCTGCTGATAGCATTTCTTGAGAGATGAGAAGAAAAAGAATTGCTAGTGTTAGCTCAAGTTGTGGACATTGCAAATGGGCTACAACATCACACTGCTCTGAAAATATCCCATGCATCTAGTGAGATTGTAGACAATATCATCTGCTCAAGTTCTGACGTTTACCAGTCAAATGCTAGTAGTGAAACATGTGTCGACGATTCTACAACTGGTAGTTTTCTTCTTAGCAATTCGAGATATATGCAATCTGATGGTGAAGTCATTGATTGGTCCGCTATTGCAATAACTCCTATTGGTGATGATGTAATATATCCTATATCCTATGAAGACATGTGTGTGGTACTCAGAATTGAGGATGAGGAAGAGGATGCTCAACCACTACATGAACCAGCTCCGGTTGTTGCGTGCCATGTTAGTGATGAGTTAATGGCTGAAGGAGCTATACTAGTTGATGATCAAGTTCCCGAGGACATAGAAATATCATATGACAAAGATCATCCAAAAGTCGAGAAAGGCTCAATCTTTCCAACAATGATAGATTATAGGAGGGTTGTGAGGCAATGGGCAATAATGAAGAATTCAACCTTGGAACTCACATAGCTAATAAGAGTATGTGGATGGCACACTGTATGGCCGAGGATTGTCCATGGAAAATAACATGTCGTTTGATGGCTAACAAGACAAAGACCAGGGTACGAACAAAGCTTACTATATTCAATTTTCTATTATTTTGTACTATGGTAGCATCCTATTATTGTAGCGGCACTAACAACTTTGTTCTGTATGCAGGTTAACAAGGTAGGGCCGACGCACACATGTGTTTCAAGTAGTAGACTAAATTCAACAATGGCCTCACAAGATTGGGTTCGAGAAAGGTCTAAGAAAATTTTGAGGAAAACTCCAAACATTGGTTGCAAGGATTTACAAGAGAAGTTGGAGGAAGACTGGAATGTAACCACTGGCTATGACACTGTATGGAAAGGGAGAGAAAGAGCAAAGGATGAGATCTATGGGTCTTGGGGTAGTAGCTTCCGGTACCGAAGCATTGTTGAGGTCGATACTAAACTAATGAAGGGTAAAGTTTACTTTCACAGATTCTTTATGGCACTTAAGCCTTGTGTAGATGGATTCCATGCAGGATGTAGGCCTTATCTTAGGATAGACTCAACTACATTAAATGGGAAGTGGAATGGTCATTTAGCTGCATGTACCGCTTTAGATGGTCATAATTGGATGTTTCCTCTTGCATTTGGTTTTATTGAGGTTGAATATGAAGATAATTGGACATGGTTCATGACACAATTGCATAGAGCACTAGGGCCAATTTCAAAGCTTGCTATATGTACTGATGCATGCAAAGGCTTAGAAAATGCAGTTAAGAAAGTTTTCCCTCAGGCAGAACAAAGGGAGTGTTTCAGGCATTTGATGCAGAATTTTTCAAAAAGATATCGTGGTGACATAGTTGGACGCATGTGGGTTGCGGCGAAGACACATAGACCTTCAATGTTTGAGTACCACTTCTCCAAGGTTCTAGAATCTAGCCAAACTGTGGGCAAGTACTTGCAAGATTACCACAATCTGAAGTGGATGAGGTCTAGTTTTGACACCGAGATCAAGTGTGATTACATTCATAACAACCTCACAGAGACCTTCAACAATTGGATTAGAGGAATCAAAGATCTTCCTGTGGATGGGTTGGCTAACACACTTAATGGAAAGATAATGAAATTGCTCGAGAAAAGGAGAAAGATTGGGGATAAGCTACAAGGGCGGATGTTGCCAGCTGTTGTACAACAAGTGAATAATAGAACAAGAGGACTTGGGCACTTGAAAGTTACCCGATCAAGTAATTGGAAGTGTGAGGTGAGGGACATCAACAAAGACAATTTGAGGCATGTGGTGAACATAGAACAAAGTGAGTGCACGTGCCTTGAGTGGCAGCACACAGGTAAACCTTGTGAACATGCACTTGCTTTCTTGACTGGAAAAAAGGAACGTGAAGATGGAAGATTATCTTCATGAGTACTACTCTCTAGAAAGGTTTAGGGCAGCTTATAGAGGGGTTGTTGAGCCTCTCACAGATCGGTCACAATGGCCTAATGTTAAATTAGACTTTGTATTATATGCACCACTCCCCAAAAGTTCAGTAGGAAGAAAAATGAAGTTAAGATTGAAAAGTTGCCTTGAAAAGGGGGGAGGAAATTATAAAAAGAAACCACCACCAAAAGGTCAATTGGGAAGCCAAAACAGGTGCAAGAAGTGTAAGCAATTGGGACATAGGCAAGCTGGTTGTCCAACTAATGGAGTGAAGAAAAGGTAATTTCTATTGATTGACATTTGCTCTACTGTTTGTTTGTAACATTGGTTGAATGTGTTGTCAGGAACCCAAAATCTAGAAAGATAAAACCAAACACCGAAGTTTATGTTGAATGTACAATCCCAGGAGATGTCCTACAAGCCAGCCCTCGTCCTGTCACAAGGAGGTAAAAATTAACGCTTTTCTTCAACTTCTCAAGTGAACATGAGATAATTTTTCTCTCAAACAATGCATATTGTGTAGTCAATCATCTCTTGATAGCCCTCTTGGAGGGATGTCTCCATTGGCTGTCCCACAAGCCAGTCCTCGCCCTAGGACTAGGAGGTAACTTTCTTCTTCTCTGCAATATCTCTACATAAGTGAATTTTTTGCTCTTAAACAATTCATTTTGTGTAGTCAATCATCTCTTGGTAGCCGTCCTGGAGGGATGACTCCATTGGCTGCCCCACAAGCCAACCCTCACCCTATGACGAGGAGGTAACATTTTTTGCTTCTCTTATCTCTATAAATGTGGCATGTTTTCATATATTATAAACAAGGCATTTTTGTGTAGCTAATCATCTCTGGGTAGCCCTCTTGGAGGGATATCTCCATTGGTTGTCCCACACGTTAGCCCTCGCCCTATGACAAGGAGGTAACATTTTTTTGCTTCTCTTACTTATCTCTACAAATGTGTCGTCATATATATTATAAACAATGCCTTTTGTGTAGTCAATCATCTCTTAGTAGCCCTTTTGGAGAGATGTCTTCATTGGCTTTCCTAACAGGCAGCCCTGGTCCAATCACAAGGAGGTGACGAAAATTGATGTTTTTCTTCAGTTGTTGTTGTTTGTAGGCAACTTATTTAATGCATGAAATTGATGTATTATGTAGGCAACTTTCTATGGAAACAGAGACTCCCACTTCTCCACCAAAAGTTGTTGTCAGGCCCGCAAAGAAGCTTACGCCGAAGAGGAGAAAAATAGTGTAGCATGCCATTTTGTGATCTTGTAGTGTGTAGTCATCTTTATGAAATTGATGCCACTTCTTCGCGAAGTTGATGCTTCTGGATTGAATTCATCCTTTTAGTGTCTTTTATGATCTTGTCGTGTGTACGTAGTGAGATGAGGACTCATTTTATGCTTTTGAATGCAACTCCCGAGTCAAGGACTCAACTTATGCTTTAAATCTGAAACTCATACCTATTCATTCTCGATTGTCAACTCTATGAGCACATATGCGCATCATCGAGCTGATTATGTTGACTTTCATATATATTTTTGTGAGATGTGAAAATGGTACAGAAATGAAGAGAGGTCATGTCAAATTTTTTGGTGAAAATGCTGATGAAATTTTAATTATATCCATGTCAAGAAAACTATATATCAATACATGTTACAACTGATGAAGTCATGTATCTAGGGTAGGGTCATGAACCTAACCAAGGTACCCTCCCCAAGGACATATCTTAGAAGAAGCCGTCTTCCAGTCGACCAAGAGGAACTCCACTCGACGGACTAGAAGACACTCGACGAACCTGAAGACACTCGACCATGAAGACTCACTCGACCACCAGGAGTTCAGGATCTACTTTGTATCCAAACGGTCTGTAATTAAGTAGTCTTAATGGTCATGATGGCACTTTATGTAGGGCGTTACCAGTAATGCCAGACCTTAATGTACTTTAACCCTCTGCTACGTGGGCTGGCTGGGGTCTTGGCGTCCTCTATATAAGCCACACCCCTCCACTGGTAGAAGGGTTCGCACCCCTGTAACTCTCACACACATAATCCAGTCGACCGCCTCCGGGCTCCGAGACGTAGGGATGTTACTTCCTCCGAGAAGGGCGTGAACTCGTAAAACACTTGTGTGCACAACTGCTCCATTGCTAGGATCTTGCCTCTCCATACTACCCCCCATTCTACTGTCAGACTTAGAACCACGACAGTTGGCGCTCACCGTGGGGCAGGTGTCTTAGCGACTTGTTGGAGAAGTTGCAATCTTTTCAATTCCCATCATCATGGTTTCAGGTGGAGTTTTGGTTGAGAGCCGCGAGATCTGTCTCGGCGCGCTCACATTCGTCGACGACGACTCTGTCTGGCTGCAGGAGGCTCCGCTCGACGTGGATGCGCTCCCGGTCCGCGGAGCTACTCACTTTCGAGCATGCGTCCGCGGCGTCCTTCTGCGGCAACCGTCGACTCAGTATCGACCGGTTTTCGTGTCATCCTCCCTCCCAGCTTCCCGCTGGCGTAAGCGCTCTGGTCGGTCGAGGCTTCAGCGGTGGGTGAGGCAAGCAGTGGCTCGCCAGTCGACCACTGCCCAAGTCGCGGCAATCGAGCCCGACGAATCTCTCTACGGCCTGTTCGACCTGTCGACTGGCTCCGCAGAGACTGCATCCCAATGCGACAGCAGTGATCCGGCGACGGAGGTCCTGATGGTCAATGGATCGCACGTTCCCCCCGGCTTTCCTGGCGCCGAGGGAGGTAACGACGGAGGCGACCCGTCGCACGACCATGAGGAGTACCGCCCCGAGCCTCTCGACTCTTAGCAGAGGGAAGAGCTTCGCCGCTGGAACATGGATGCGCTTCATACTCCATTCGTTGGAGAAACCCCTGAGGCTCGCGCCTTAGAGGATGCGCGCTTGGCCAACTTGGCTGAGCGCACTCGACTGGAGAACCTTCAGCGGGCACTCGACGAGCGCGCGCGGCAACGGATTCCAGACTCCAGTCGACGCCAACTCTTTAAACCTCCGACTCAGGTATACCGCACTCCAATCCAGAATTTGGCAGCCGCAACACGTATAGCAGAGTCGATTCAGCCTTCCCAGTTAGAGGCTGGCAGAGGCTTGATGCAGATCAGGGATTTGCTCCGGGCAGCTGTAGATCAGAATTCGGCTGTGTCGCAGTCGCGGAACAGGATTCATAGCAGGTCCGTGGCGGCGAATAATGTCCAGTCAGCTCATAGCCCCAGATCGCCCCCGAGGCGTGAAGGGCATGGTGACCGACACGATCAGTACATGAACTATAAGCAGGATGATCACCGAGTCGATCGCAACGATCGACGTCGAGTGCCCACTCCTCCCCGGAGGGGTGGATCATATATGCCTCGACAGCAGGATGACAGACGCCAGTACAGTGGCGGGCGAAGAATTCCAGTCGACCCCAGGGAACCAGGCTTTGATGCGAGATCCATCATCGTTCAAGGTCTGATCGACCGGAACAGAGCCCACAGAGAGGGTAATGACAGAGATGTACCCACCAGCAGCCGAGTGCACGTCTCCGGACCAGAGTGTTTCAGCAGAGCCATCAAAGCCGCGGTGATTCCTCCCAACTTCAGGTTGGCGACTGGAGTCAGCAAGTTCAACGGTGAGTCCAAGCCCGATACTTGGCTTGAGGACTACCGAATGGCTGTTCAGATCGGCGGTGGAAATGACGAGGTGGCCATGAAGCATCTCCCTCTCATGTTAAAAGGGTCAGCCAGGGCATGGCTGAATCAGTTGACACCCAGCAGCATCTACACATGGGAGGACCTCTCCCGAGTGTTTATCAAGACGTTCGAAGGAATGTGCAAGCGGCCGGCGGGGTTGACAGAGCTGCAATCTTGTGTACAGAAGTCGAATGAGACTTTGAGGGATTACATCCAGAGGTGGATCACACTGCATCACACAGTAGAAAATGTATCTGATCACCAGGCAGTTTGCGCCTTCAAGGAGCGCGTAAAGTACAGAGAGCTAAGCCTGAAATTCGGTCGAACCGGAGACATGTCTCTGAGTCGAATGATGGAAATAGCCACCAAATATGCCAACGGTGAGGAAGAGGATCGACTCCGGAGCGGCAAGCACAAGTCAGTCGCCCAGGACACCGGAGGCGGAAATTCCAGTCGGAAGCAAAAGCGTAAAGCCGAGCCAGCCGCTCCTGGAGAAGCCTTGGCCTTGAACCAAGGAAAGTTCAAAGGGAAACCCAAGGGGCCTTGAAACCCCGCAGCCAAAAAGCACCACAGATCCGACTGAAGTCGAGGTTCTTGCTGTGGTCGACTTAATCATGGAAGTTCTGGTCATCACTCCCGACTGGACAGTGCCCTATATCGCCTATATTCTGAGGAAAGAGCTCCCCGAGAATGAAGAAGAGGCTCGAGAGATCGTCCGCCGATCTAAAGCCTTCACCGTCATGAGGGGACAGTTGTACAGAGAAAGTGCGACTGGAGTCAACCAGAAATGCATAACACCGGAAGAAGGTCGAATGATTCTCAACGACATCCACTCGGAGACCTGTGGCCATCATGCGTCCTCTCGGACCATCGTGGCTAAAGCATACCGAGCGGGTTTTTACTGGCCCAGAGCAAATGAGATGGCGAAAGAGATAGTCGACAAGTGTGAAGGATGTCAATTCTACTCCAATATGTCACACAAACCCGCCTCAGCCTTGAAGACCATTCCACTCGTCTGGCCTTTTGCTGTATGGGGGTTGGATATGGTTGGACCACTGAGGACAGGCAGAAACGGCTACACCCATGTATTGGTAGCAGTCGACAAGTTCACTAAGTGGATTGAGGTTAAACCCATCAAGAATCTGGATGCCGACACCGCCGTCAGCTTCATCAGGGAGTTGGTATTCGGATATGGAGTTCCCCACAGTATCATCACAGACAATGGGTCAAACTTCGACTCTGAAGAATTCAGAGCCTTCTGCGCATCTCAAGGTACACGAGTCGATTATGCTTCAGTCGCCCACCCTCAGTCGAATGGGCAAGCAGAACGAGCAAACAGCTTAATTATCAAAGGGTTGAAACCCCGACTGATGCGTGACCTCAAGCACGCAGCTGGCGCATGGGGCGACGAACTTCCGTCGGTGCTTTGGGGATTAAGGACCACGCCAAACCGGTCAACTGGGAGGACTCCGTTCTTCTTGGTCTACGGAGCTGAAGCAGTCTTGCCGAGTGACCTGCTTCACAACGCACCCCGAGTCGAACTCTACACCGAAGCTGAAGCAGAGCAAGCCCGACAGGACCCGGTCGACCTTCTAGAAGAAGAAAGAGAGATGGCCTTGATCCGATCAACCATTTACCAGTAGGACTTGCGTCGCTTCCATGCCAGAAATGTGAAGAGTCGAGCTTTCCAGGAGGGAGATTTAGTTCTCCGAGTGGATCAACAGAAACCACACAAGCTTGCTCCTACTTGGGAAGGTCCCTTCATCGTCACCAAGGTTCTCCATAATGGGGCATACCGCCTTTACAATGTCAAGCACCAGATTGACGAGCCCAGAGCATGGAACGCGGACTTACTCCGCCCTTTTTATACTTAAGTTTTTCACTCGGATGAGTTGTAATAAAAGTACTCCTGTAGTGTATTCATCAAAGACAAGAGTTTCATAATTCTCTTAGTATTTGTTATAGCTTTTGCTCTCATAAATCTGTCCCCCAGTGGGTGGTTTATTTGCGAACCCGGTTCGCCTAAGCTTGTAAAAAATCCTACCGAGTGGTAAGCCAGCCTTCCACTCGGAGGCTTAGCTGCGAATCTGTTTCGCCTAAGATAAAACAAAATCCTACCGAGTGGTGAGCCAGCCTCCCACTCGGAGGCTTAGCTGCAGTCCAAGTACTCGCCTAAGTAAACAAAATCCTACCAAGTGGTAAGCCAGCCTTCCACTCGGGGGCTTAGCTGCAGCCCAGTGCTCGCCTAAGTTTTCTAAAATCCTACCGAGTGGTAAGCCAACCTTCCACTCGGAGGCTTAGCCGCAGCCCAGTGCTCGCCTAAGATTTTGAAAATCCTACCGAGTGATAAGCCAGTCTTTCACTCGGAGGCTTAGCTGCAACCTTGTGTTCGCCTAAGAATAAAAGACATCGTACGCTTCGCAAGGAGGACGAGGCACAGGTCGACCCCTGCTTCCTCCTTCCGAGCTACATCACAAACACAACGTGCGTCCCGCAAGGAGGACGAAGCGCAGGTCGACTGCTACCTTCTCCCCCAAAGCCGTGCCACAAAAATCCTACCGAGTGGAGAGCAAACCTCTCACTCGGGGGCTTAGCTGCAGCTCAGTGCTCGCCTAAGTTTCTAAAATCCTACCGAGTGGAGAGCAAACCTCCCACTCGGGGGCTTAGCTGCAGCCTAGTGCTCGCCTAAGTTTCTAAAATCCTACCGAGTGGAGAGCAAACCTCCCACTCGGGGGCTTAGCTGCAGCCCAGTGCTCGCTTAAGTTTCTAAAATCCTACCGAGTGGAGAGCAAACCTCCCACTCGGGGGCTTAGCTGCATCCCAGTGCTCGCCTAAGTTTCTAAAA
>NC_041387.1:94767451-94778184 GCF_002162155.2 Triticum dicoccoides
AGCAAACCTCCCACTCGGGGGCTTAGCTGCAGCCCAGTGCTCGCCTAAGTTTCTAAAATCCTACCGAATGGAGAGCAAACCTCCCACTCGGGGGCTTAGCTGCAGCCCAGTGCTCGCCTAAGTTTCTAAAATCCTGCCGAGTGGAGAGCAAACCTCCCACTCGGGGGCTTAGCTGCAGCCCAGTGCTCGCCTAAGTTTCTAAAATCCTATCGAGTGGAGAGTAAACCTCCCACTCGGGGCTTAGCTGCAGCCCAGTGCTCGCCTAAGTTTCTAAAATCCTTCCGAGTGAAGAACAAGTTTCTCACTCGGAGGCCTGTCGCAACCAAGCACTCGCCCAGACATGACGAGCACATGTCGACGGCAATTTGTGCTTCACTCCTACCTGCAAAAGAGCATTACAGATGCTAGTATATACTCCAACCCAAAGAAGATGGTTGTCCGAAAGAAGCAAACGTATTTCAATGGCAAATCAAGTTCGGATAACGTCCTACGGACCCAGAAGTGCTCAGGCATCAAGCCTGTTAAAGTTTGGCGGTTACAAAAATCACTCGGCATTCCGAGGCAAATTCAAATCATCGAGCATAGAAGTTTTTCACCCCTCCTGTAGAGGGCTGGAAGGCGCAACGAACTCGTCTAGGTCAATCCCATCTGCGATCCGAGTGGCAGCCGCGATGAAGGTCTCCATGGAAGAACGGAAGTCATGCTTCCTAGTGTTGGCCACCTTGAGAGACACCAGCTTGTCTTCTCTCGCTTCCTTGCAGTGGACGTGGACCAAGGATAGAGCAACATCAGCACCGCACCTGGCAGAAGACTTCTTCCATTCTTGCACTCGACTCGGAACTTCGTTCAGTCGAGTCATCAGCGACTGAAGGTCGTTCTGAAGCGTTTCTTCTGGCCAGAGCGATGTGTCGATGCGCGATGTTGAGGCCTTCAGTCTTGCAAGGTAGTCGACCACTGCAGCAATGCGAGACTCGAGGCGGAGCACGTTCATAGCGGTTTCATCCGTCACCGGAGAATTGATAGGATCCAAGCCAGTCTCCACTCGACTAGTCTCCTCTTCAAAGTTTTGGCAGAATTCTGCGGACACGATTCAAGGATAAGCTAATGCCCTTACAGCAAGTCAGTAATTACCAATCGGAGATAAGGGGTTACCTTCGAGCATGAGGAATAGCTTCTTGGCGAGTCCTCCCAGATAAACCTCCAAGTCATTCTTCTTTCCTGCCAGTTCGCCAGCTTTGTCACTCAGGACCATATTGGCATTCTTCAGTCGAGTGACTTCTTGGTTGGCCACGTCGAGAGCAGCTTTCAGATTAGTGTTTTCCTCTTCAAGTTTGTTGACAGAAGCCAACTTCTCTTCTGCATGTTTTGTCTTGTCCGAAGCCGCTTTCTGCGCCTCGACGAGGTCAAGGTCCTTCTTCTTCAGGGCATCCTTCAGTTTCTTTGCAAAAACCACAATAAGATCAGACTCGGAGACAGGCAAGAAGCAAGGACAATCATCAAGATTCTCACCAAACATACCTTTTACCTCCTCCTTCGACTTCGTAAAGTTCTCTTGGACAAGCTTCTGGTCAAGTTCAAGCTGGATATGCTTGTTCTCCAATTCGGTATAACGAGAAACACGGTCACAAGATTTCTGCGAAAGTTCAGTCGACAGACATCACCGACAGATCACTTCCGAGTGACTAAAAGAAAATCGTAGTATTTTTAAGACTATAGCTGAATCTAAACATTCAACTGTAGTCTCGGGGACTACACCCAGTGGGTGCACTCAGCGTGCCCCCACTAGTTCTATCAGCTAGACTCAGAGTCGATCAGTCAACCGGAAGCAGTTAACTGTCAGCAGTAAAAAAATTCAGACCATAGCCGATTGCCAGCAATCGACCACGGTCTCGGGGACTACACCCAGTGGGTGCACTCAGCGTGCCCCCACCAGTTTTATTGTTCCACTCGACCACGCTCGAGTGAAACAAGTAAAGTGAGAAATCTCAAGACACAAAGACTACAGTCGACTGCCAGCAGTCCACCATAGAATTGACTCACCCAGTGGGTGCATGACAAACATCAAGATTTCCAGTCGATGTTTAACTAACCTGGACATTGCTCTGGAGAGCTGAGCTCGCGTCATAAGCTGCTTGGCTGGCGGTTCGGATCGCCTTCACCTGCTCCATCATAATCCCGGCCTGGCGTATGGCTTCCTTGGCAGCGCTTGCTTGGTCCTCCGGGACGTGGTAGGTGGAGAAGAGAGAAGGCGGGTCAGCACTCGACGACGAAGGGCGGGAAACCGTCAACGGCTCCGCAAAGGACACGGTAGCCCGAGCAACGTTGCTCCCCTCTGGAATCTGTGGTCCAGGTGCTGACACAACCTGAACAGCCTTGCCAACAGTCGCCTTCCTGCTCCTCCTCTGCCTCAGTGGCGCTTCATCATCATCGTCAGGGAGATTGATGACAACGCTAGGTGGAGCTGCAGAAGAAGTTCAAAGTCAAAAATAAAGATTCAATCGACCAAAAGCAAAACCGTGCAGATCATACCAAGATGAGAAGTAGCAGCATCTTCCATTTCTTGATCCTCATGCCTGGTTGAAGTCTCAGAAGTGGCAGCACTGCGATTTCAAATATCAGTCGGTCAGCGATTGAGTCGACCAAGAATGAAAAACATGAGTTATGCCGTTACCCAGAAACAGTCGGAATTTCCATCCTCATCCTTGGTAGGGCCTTCGCCGGTTTTGTCGGGGCCGCTCGGGGTTGCTTCAACGCCTTCTTAGTCGGCGCCGGTGAAGTTGTCCAAGGGCGTTTCGTCGACTGCCCAACAGGCACGACTCCCTTGCCACGATCAGCCACAGGGTCGTGGGTGAGCTTGGACCTCCTTTCGGAACGAGGAGGCGCAACTTCCTCCTCCTTTTCCTCCTCCTCTTCCTCCTCTTCAGAGCCTGCATCTTCATCACCCTCATCGGCGTCTGACTCCCACTCCTCTTGGCTTTCGCCTCCGCTTCCTTCCTCCTCTTCGGCCTGTGCTTGCGCCTCATTGGGCATCGAGTACAACTCGGTGGTTTCCTGAAAAACAACAAGCAAGACAAAAGTAAATCGACTGATCTACGATGAAACAGAACGGACGGAACAATCGGGGAAAAATGATCGTACCTTGTCCGCATCATAGGATTGGTCGAGTGGCGGGATCCTCCTGGCTCCACGAGGGTTGTCCTTGTTCCCCGTGATGGCAGTCATCCACCTCTCCAGTGTGGCATCATCGACCTCCTCTGGGTGGACCCGACTGGTGTCTTCAGTACCAGAATACAACCACATCAGGTGGCCCCGGTACTGGAGCAGTTGGATGCGCCGCCGAAGGAAAACCTCCAGAAGGTCCATGCCAGTCACACCGTCACAAATCAACTGGACTACACGCTCCATCAACATTTTTACCTGAGCCTTCTCCTCCGGAACTACTTTCAGAGAGGATGGCTTGTTCACTCGACTCATAGAGAAGGGAGGGAGCCCAGTCGACTGGTCTTGGCAGTAGAACCAGGTCGACTGCCACCCTCTGACTGGCTCGGGAAGGGTCATAGCTGGGAAAGCGCTCTTACTCCTCATCTGGACCCCGAGACCCCCACACATCTGGATTACCTGAGTTCTCTCATCATTGGGGCTGGCCTTTTTCACCGTCTGAGAACGACAAGTGAATATGTGTTTGAAGAGGCCCCAGTGCGGCCGACAACCCAAGAAGTTCTCACACAAAGATACAAAGGCGGAGAGATAGGCAATGGAATTGGGGGTAAAGTGGTGAAGCTGAGCTCCAAAGAAATTCAGAAACCCTCGAAAGAAAAGATGCGGTGGCAGAGAGAACCCTCGATCTACATGAGTTGCCAAGAGGACAACTCACCCTCCTGAGGCTGTGGCTGCCACTCCATCCCCGGGAGCCTCGCCGCCCCGTGCGCAATCAGGCCTTCGTCAGCCAGGTCGTCGAGATCCTTTTGGGTGATGGTCGAGCGGATCCAATCACCCTGGATCCAACCTTACGGCAAACGGGACCGCGACGAGGATCCCCCTCGACTGGTCGCTCTCCCCTTCACTTTCGCCGCCGCCGTCGCCTTCTTCGCCCGCTCCAAAGCCACCGTCTTCTCTTTCACCATTGTCGCCGACGAGACCGGAACGGAGCAGCGGCGTCGGGCAGTTGGTGGGCGCAGCGGATGAATCTGGAGGCGAGGGAGGAGAAAATGAGGAGGCACTGTTCAAAAAACCTCCGCTGGTTTCCTTATATGGAGTCACTTCCGAGTGGCTGACAGGTAGGCCCAGGCGATCCTGTCAAATCCCGAAACAGTCGCGCAAGCGATACGTGGCGAAAAAGGCGGTGTGAGAATCGAGGCGTTCCTGCCTTATCCCATCCGAGTACCGCGGTCTTCTCCGCTTCGCGCGCTTCCCAAAATTTGGATCCCACTAAATCCGCTAACCACAGGGAAACTTGTCAGACGGAAGATCTCCTGCGATCCGTCGCTCGGAAATCCCCAAGTTCATAAAGTTCACTCGACAGATATAAAGAATGGATCAAGGCGACTGAACGAAAGTTGACACCCTCACTTGAAAGTCATTGATCCAGAGCAAAACACCTTTACAGCACCAAAAAGCAGGTCGGAAAGATTGCCAACTCCTTCCTCACTCAAACCTCGATCCATTCGGGGGCTACTGATGAAGTCATGTACCTAGGGTAGGGTCATGAACCTGACCAAGGTACCCTCCCCAAGGACATCTCTTAGAAGAAGCCGTCTTCCAGTCGACCAAGAGGAACTCCACTCGACGGACTAGAAGACACTCGACGAACCTGAAGACACTACCATAAAGACTCACTCGACCACCAGGAGTTCAGGATCTACTCTGTATCCAAACCGTCTATAATTAAGTAGTCTTAATGGTCATGATGGCACTTTATGTAGGGCGTTACCAGTAACGCCAGACCTTAATGTACTTTAACCCTCTGCTACGTGGGCTGGATGGGGTCTTGGCGTCCTCTATATAAGCCACCCCCCTCCACTGGTAGAAGGGTTCGCACCCCTGTAATCTCACACACATAATCCAGTCGACCGCCTCCGGGCTCCGAGACGTAGGGCTGTTACTTCCTCCGAGAAGGGCCTGAACTCGTAAAACACTTGTGTGCACAACTGCTTCATAGCTAGGATCTTGCCTCTCCATACCTACCCCCCATTCTACTGTCAGACTTAGAACCACGACAACAACCATTGCAGCTTAATTTTGGTTGCATCCATAGGAAGACATCCAATTGCAGTTGTGACAACAGCTAAGCTAAGCCATCAGCACATAACAAAATTGTTAGTGCGCTATTTTCTTCAGGCAGCCAACTACACCAGCGAGCAACTATAGTCAACTACAGAAGCGGCCAACTACAGCTAGAGGCTACAGTTAGCAGACGAACACACGCTACGACCAACAAGCGACCTGAACTTCCACGCGCTGCAGGGGGACTTAAAGTTGCGGCGCCCTTCTTATCCCGCACGGCGAGGAAGCCGCCGGAGCGCGGCGTACGGCAGCGCCCTTCTTCTCCGGTAGGGCGTGGGAGCGGCCGGAGCAAGGCGGATGGTGGCGCCTCAGCCACAGGAATGGGCGGCGCGCGGTGAGGTGGTGGCGCTGGGTAGGAGGCGCGGCGAGGTCACGACGTTCAGGGAGTAATCACCGCGAGATGACGGCTGGTTGTTTCGTTCCTTTGTGTGGATGAACTCTCGTCTCCTCTGGAGCTCCTCTGTTCTCGAAACAGAGGTTCGATCACACCAGTTGATCAGAAAAGACCAAAGGGAAAAATCGTCCAAAAATAATATGACGTGTATGCCCAGACCTGAGAATTGAGAAAGAAAGTCGGTTTGTGCTATTTTATCTAGTCAAAAAGGAAAAGTGTGCCATTTAATCTAACAGAAAGAAAGATGTGCTATTTTATCAAGGTACGAGGAAAAGCGTGCTATTTTATCAAATTGCTCGGGGAGACACTCGCCACGCGACACGTGATTACTCTCTCGTCCTTTTTTCTCGACTGATTCCCTTTTGTGGCACTGCCCCTGCTTCTCGCCTTCCTTCCCCATGGCGCTGTCCTGCTGCTCTCCTTCCCTTCCTTCCCATGGCGCCGCCCTGCTGCTCTCCTTCCCTTCCTCCCCATGGCGCCCCTACTGCTCTCCTTCCCTTCCTCCCCATGGCGCCGCCCTGCTGCTCTCCTTCCCTTCCTTCCCATGGCGCCGCCCTGCTGCTCTCCTTCCCTTCCTCCCCATGGCGCCGCCCTGCTGCTCTCCTTCCCTTCCTCCCCATGGTGCCGCCCTGCTCTTCCCCTTCCTCCCCATGGCGCCCGCCTGCTCCTTCCCTTCCTCGCCATAGTCGATGCTGCTGCTGCTGCAGATGGCTGGGCCAAGGACGACGGAGCGGCTGCCGTAGAGGGTGGCCTGTGCGGCGCGGCCAAGAACGACGGCCCAGGCCACCACAGCATCATCGACAACCTGTCTCGTTGCTCCTTCCCCAACCAGATCCAGCCCCCTCGCGGCCGTGATGAACACATAGTCAGAGAATCTTCAGATCCCCAACCGGGTTCGTCCCCGTGGATTAACATCCATGGATCTGTAGTTGATCTGCTAGGGGAAGGTAGAGCACTAGCTCCAGCGGCTTTCACATGATTTTTGCTTTGAGAGGGGGAATTGCTATGTGTAGTCAGTCTGTTTTTTTGTGCAACTAGGGCCCCGTTCCTGTGCAACTAGGGGTGCCTCCCTGTGCAACTAGGGTCCCTTCCTGTGCAATCTATTACATCTGGTAGCCAAATTTTGTAAGCAAAGTAGGAAAAGTAAATTTTGTTCTCTGTATATCAGTTTTTTGGTGTTAGTTATGTGCAACTAGGGGTTCCTTAGCAATCTATCATATCTTTGTAGCCCAATTTGTAAGGAAACTAGGCAAATAATTTTCATTATCTGTATATCAGTTTTTGGTGTCAGTTCTGTGCAACTTGGGGAGCCTTCCTATGCAATCTATCATATCTTCTAGCCAAATTTGTAAGCAAACTAGGAAAATAATTTTATTTTAGTTCTGTGCAACTAGGGTCTGGGATCCTGCGCAACTAGGTATACATTACTGTGCAACCAGAGGAAATGTGCCTGGTAGTGAAACAGAGGTTCATATTTTCTTTTTCTTTTTATCCTATGGCCATTTATTTATGCTCCTTTCTTTTACCCTCTCAGTAGTTCAATATTTTTTTGTTCATTGTAGGGTTCTCCAAATAGGACCTCTCGGCGGAACTCAAAATGGGTGGCTAAGTGGCAACCACATGGCACTGATAATGACGGGGATGGAGAGAATGATGATGTGTCCCAGAGAGTATATAAATGAGCTGGCATCCTCAGGCTTTTTCTAGTTGCACAAGAGTACCTGATTAGTTGGCATTCTCAACATTTCTAGTTGCACAATACCATACAACTATTTGGCATCCTCAGTCTTTTTGTAGCTGCGTTGACACCCTCGGCATTTTCTTCCAGAAGCCTGAAACCTGAATGTGCAATTTTTTGATTGGTCATGAAGTGTTGAATATATCTTTTCCCAAGAGTATCTAATTAATTGGCATCCTCAATATTTATAGTTGCACAAGAGTATTCAATTAGTTGTCATCCTCAGCATTTCTAGTTGCACATGAGTATTTAATTAGTTGGCATCCTGAGCATTTTCTAGTTACACAATAGCATCTAACTAGTTGACATCCTCGGTCTTTCTAGTTGCACAAGAGTAACTATTTTAGTTGGCATCCTCTGCATTTTGTAGTTGCACAACTAACATAATATCAAGTTGGCATCGTCAACCTTTTTTATCTGGTTTTTCTAAAGAACAACAGATTTTTTTTGTATGCAATGTTAACTAATCACCTTTGGCACCTTTTGTTTGCAAAATCTCAGGTGATCACGTCGGAATGTGATCACCTTTGGCACTATTTTCGGATGACATGAAATAGAATTTCATCTCCTTTTCTGTTTCACTTTTAGTATATAGAACATCCTATAGAACATATTTCCCCTGTTGCAATTTGTGTGAGACAAGACTATTTGTACGCTTGTTTTTAATATTGTTCTTGTGCTTTTTTTAGTCTGGTTTCTTTGCTGCACACATTTGCAGCAAAAGTTGGCTTTGGATACAAGTTTAGCTGCACAATTATATGTTTATATTTGCACAGACAACAAATCCAGTCTTTTTTAGTTTCATCTAGTCTATGTGTTGATTGCACACACACTGTTGCACACATTTTTGTAGGAAAAGATAGACTAAATGTAGTGTTTGTGCAAATAAAAGCCCGTATTTGTGTCAACTAAACATGGATCCAAAATCATCTTTTTCCTGCAATGTGTACAACCAACAGCCAAAAGACTAGAACAGATGGACTCCAGTCTGGGCTGTTTTGTTGCACATATTTGCATAAAAAGGTTGTCTTGGACCATGCTTAGTTGTACGAATATGTTCTTCTTTTTGCAGAAACAGTACACACAGTCCATTTTTCTAGTCTAGGATATTTTTTTGCACACATGCTGCAGGAAAGTTGGTTTTGGACCAGTGTTTCAGTTACACAAATATGTGCTTCTTTTTGCACAAACAGTACACCTAGTCCATCTTTCTAGTCTGGGCTATTTGTTGCACACATTTTGCATGAAAGTTGTCCTTGGATTAATGCTTAGTGTGCACATATATTTACTCTTTTATAGTTTTGGCTGTGGTTGCATACATTGCGGGAAAAGATGGCTTGGATCCATGATTTACTTGCACAAAATGTACTCATTTTGCACAAACAGTACATCCGCTCCATGTTTCTTGCCTGTATGTTTGTTGCACATTTTTTTACAGAACTACTCCCTTGTGTCTATTTGCACACATCCAGGCATAAGTTGGTTTTGCTACCAGGTCTAGTTGCACAGTGTGGTGTTTAATTACACCGACATCAGACTGTTGCTACTCCCTCCAAGTGAAAACTATACGTCCATAAGCAGGAAGAAAGTTGCACATCGACTATCATTTAGTTGCACATCGACTGCTACACAATTGCACAAAACGGGGCATAAGTTGCACACAAAAAATTCGTCAAAACATATTCATGCGGGATCTAGTTTCGAAGAGCACGTCGCGAGGATTCCAATGGTGAAAGCGGATCTTAATTTCGATATTCAATTCAAAAGTTATGGCTTTTTAACTTTTTTGAAATCCAAAATAAAGTGTGTTCACACCTGTTTGCATCTGTGTATTAGTAGTTTTGTTAAACATGTGCATGACCTTTGGCTCTTTCTAGCACCAGGAGGACATAATATATTCTAATCTATTTGACTGAGACATAAATATACTAAAAAGGGAAGGCTGTCATTAAGTGCTATCTTTTTTTGCCGGCCACTCAATCGCACTAGTGGGCAGCCGGCCACCCACTAGACTGCCCCAAAAAGTCAATGGCATGCCGCGAAAAGACCTGCTCTGTCACCATCTTGTTACGCGTTGTTCAAATGGACTAATCAGAAGAGATGTCTCCTTCTACTAGTATAGTTCGTCAGGGAGCTTGCACCAAAAAGTTGGGCGGGGCGGCTGACAAAAATAATTTTTAGGCTTATGTTTTATGGCCCAATAATAGGTATACATTAGAAAAAAAATCTTATGGCATGGGTCCGCCTGCCGCTACAGTTGGCCTGAGCTACCAATAACTTGGGCAAGTTTGGGGCCTGTCACTTTGGCCCCAAAGCATCATGGAAAAAGGGCCACATTCATGCGGCAGAACAACAGAATACCTAGACCGCCTAGATTCTTAGGGAAGTAAATATCGTCGCATTTATCGAAAAAGGCTTCCGCCCCGCTTTATATATAAAGCAAAGATCACCAACATCCCGATACAAACACACGCCGCCACAACAAACGCACACATCCAAGGCGCCCATTTGGTATATCGTCGCACTTAACCATATGGTATTCCTGGCGCCCATTTGCTGTGTGCTAGACATTACACCCTATGTTTTGTATCACATCACTTAAGGTAATAATGACTGAAGTTGCACCCAAGAAACTTGTGTGGTGAATTGCCTCTTATTAGATATACTCTGACGCATATCGATATACGCCCTTTGTTCAGTTGGTCAATAAAAGTTGATATTGAAAAATGATTGATCATTAAGGCTCCGACGCATATACCTATCTTAAGCATCTACTGAAGAAAAATAAAAGTCTTTCTACAAATTGACAATGAATAGAGACAATATCATTGCATCAAGAAATTTCAAATTCTTATTTCGAACCACACTGAACAGAAACAACAACATTGCATTTGGAGTATAAAACCATGGACTACAAGTGATAATGGAATAGTAGTTACCATAATAAATTTAACAAGTTTCACAATAATGTGACAGCATAGCTTACTATTTCCGAAATAAATTCATTATATTAATAACAGAGCAAGTTCTTTTCTTTCCATGGTGCCCTTGTTTCGTCCAGAGAAGATCCTAGTTTCATGCTTGCATGGGAGCATAGGAGACCTGAAATTTTGTAGAGTATATGTTACCAGCACCAGCTATAATGCAGCATAAGCTAAGAAATGTAAATCTGTAAACATGGTAAAAACATAATAACAATGAAAAATCTACACCATAAGTAAATTATGGATAGTCAACAAAGACCAAAGGAAACCAAGTATGCAAATATGATTATATTCCCTCCTTTTAGAAAATAGGTTGCTAAATCTCTTAACCCCC
>NC_041387.1:94778527-94818868 GCF_002162155.2 Triticum dicoccoides
TGTGGGCAGCAAATGAGAGAAAAATTCTGTTCTTTTGAAAGCCTGATGCAACTTAACTGGTCATGCCAGGCAGATAGTTCGAGTGCAATCACGTAACTTCACAAGGAAAAGTTTGCAGCATATGAATACACATACTGCGGTTGTTTTGTGTTGTGGTGAATGTACACTACAAAAACTAGCCGCAAAAAATGAATAAAATCCACTGGCTAGTTAGAGAATGTATAATCACGATCCACCTCTGACCAACATAGTCTAATATGCACAATCGATATGGAATTTTGGAGGGTACATCATATCTACACACTCCCTTCGTCTCATAATGTAAGACGTTTTTTGACACTAGACATTATGGAACGGAGGGAGTAGATTCCAAAATATATACTCATGGAGTTTTGTGGAACTCCGCCAAAGAAAAAGGACTTTTGCGGAACTCTGCCACTTGAAACATTAGTGTATATAGGAAGCAACCGACCAATTTCAGTGGTAGGTTTCCCGGAGCGGCCAGACTACTGAAAGAAATTAGCAATTCCCGCTATGCACATGCATGGAACTAAGTGATCTCGATACAGAGCCTCTGATCCAGGCCATAGTTATCTTATACCTGGTTTGCCATTCAGTTTGCACAGCGTCCGTCGAGCCTCTGAACAACCTTTTCAATGGAAGGTCTCTTCTTCCGATCAATCTGCACACACTCTAGACCAATTTTAATGCATACTTTTATTTCCTGGAGGTCATTTGCTTTTAACATTGAGTATCTGGATGCTATGCGCCCGTCTGTCCAATTTTGACGTACCTGCGTAAAAGAATTTCAAACTGCTATCCTTGATGATAATATAAAAGTAAACTCCAACAAAAGCTTCTAGATTTCAACATGTAATATTTTTCTTACGTTTTCAATAAAATCCCTTGCTGATGGTTCGTTCTGTTTGGGTTGATTCTTCTCGCCGGTGGTAGTCTCGATGATTAGTAGGCCTAAACTATACATGTCTGACTGGGTGGAGATTTCACCTCTGTACAGATACTCTGGAGCTATGTATCCACTGCAAATAATTAGCAGCAATAATTCAATATAAGCATTACTAGAAGATGAAAATGCAATTTACTACAAAATATTATCACAGTTGTAACCGGCTTACTATGATCCCACAACGTTCTGTGTGTTCGCCCGTGTTTGTTCTTGGCCAAAGAGTCTGGAAAGTCCAAAATCCGCGATTCTTGGGTTCATGTTGTCATCCAACAATATATTTTCGGGCTTGAGGTCCATATGGATAATGGGAATCCTATGAAGGAAAAGTAAACCATTGCAGATCCCCTTGATTATTTTGAAGCGTGTGTCCCAAGCCATGCTATTGGATCTGTCTGAAGAAGTTAAAGATCACGTTGTTTCAGTGCCTGAGATTTAATAGTTGAAGGAACATAGAACAAGTTCATGCAATCCGCTATAACATTGCAAACATTTGATGAAACTAAAATAGAAATGTATCGGAAAGCATCACCTACCAAAATGGTTCTTCTGAAGGCTTCCCTTAGGTAAATACTCATAGCAGAGTAGGCTTTCAAAAACATCTGCAACAATATACCTCCCATTGTTCAGTACTACTTTCTTCTGTCCTTCATGGCAAAACCCAACCAGCTTTACTATGTTGTCATGTTTGAGAGCCATGATATTCTGAACCTCATTGGTAATTGCTTTGTCACGGGGGAGGGGAGCATTTTCGGCAAGCCTCTTCACAGCAATGTGTTGTCCATCTGGCAGAACTCCCTGTTCAACCCCACAGATGATTTTTCAGAACTACTGGTATTTTCTGCAACTTTGCAAATGGTAGAAAATGGTACGGGATGAACATACCGTATAAACTGTTCCAAATGCACCTGTACCAAGAACACGGTCCTCTGAGAACTGGTTTGTGATAGTCCTCAAGAAGTCTAAAGGTAGTTCCTTGGGTAATGTGCTTAGAACACTCTGCCCGTTCCCTTCGGTGTTCATTTCTGACGATATATATAGTACTGTATATAAGAAGTAATGGATGTGAGCTGTTATGGATTTATCTAAGCAAGGGAAACAAAATCTTTCCTTTGAACTTAAGCTATATGAAGATAACAAGCATCTTAATAAAAAGCACTGACCTGGAGAAGATGGAACACTTGAGCTATGCTAGAAGCTGGGAGTAGAACAACGAAATGGGGACGAGGCTTGTGAGATGAATGGCTTCGTTGCTAGCCGGGGTCGCATATAAATGAACCCAACGAGATCTGGATTGCGTTGACTTGACTCTCCCTCGAGTCTTTCTTTCAAAAGAAAACGGGGGATCTGTAGCGCGTGAGGACCGCTGGCCACCAGCCGCCAGATCCGGCGACGCGCTGGACCGAGCCGGTTGGACGCGCTGCGCGCTGGATTATACTGTACTGCTCAAAAGAAAATAGTACAAATTTTAGGTAGTACTACTTGTCTATTTCTTTTTCATGGTTATAATACGTGTCTCATTTAGTACTCCCTCCGTCCAAAAATACTTGTCATCTAAATGGATAAAAAAGATGCATTTAAAACTAAAATATGTCTAGATACATCTCATTTTATCCATTTTGATCACAAGTATTTCCGGACGGAGGGAGTATATTATAAAGATCATACTACAAGTCACATATACACCGACATGACATACCGAAAAAGGCTTTCGCCCCGCTTTATATATAAAGCATCGATCATCAAGCACCCAGTACAAACGCACGCCACCGCAACACATGCACACAGGACAGGATACATAGACGCTGAGCCCAGCAACACCACTCCTAGCACTACCACCACTAAGAGATGCAGCTACATATGACAAACCATGCGCTCCAAGACGGCGCCTTCAGGAAGGGTACGACACCGGAGGCGCCGCCACCGCCCGACCCAAGGATCAGAGTTTCCAATAGAGTCACATGACGGACAATGAGAGCCGTGACGACGCCTTCAAGAAGGGAACAATCTTCGCCGCTACGGTCTGTCCGAAGATAGAACAGGTTTTCACCTCGGCCAACACTCACCGCCACCGAACACCACACCCCGGCAACCATGCCGCCCACACGGCCATGGCCACCGGGCAGCACCAAGCCACGGCCTCCGCCCATGAGCACCGCGCAACCACCACCAGGGCCGCCGCCCCGACATCAGAGACCTTGACACCACCTCACCCGAGACATGTCGCTATCCCAACCAAAGAGACGAGCAGAAAGGTCCCACCTTTCGCACCCCTGGGCGATCCCCAGCGCCGAGACCCAATAGGTCGGCCACCTGGCCTCCATCGCCCCGTCCTGCAGCACCGGGCGCGAGGTGAGCTCGGTCCTGCAATACCTTGCGCGAGACGAGGTCAGTCCTGCTGCACCGTGCGCGAGACGAGCTTAGTCCTGCGGCACTATGCGCGAGACGAGTTCGGACATGCGCACCGGGCGCGAGACGAGCGATGGACCGTAGTTGGGAGAAGGCCAGCCCTTCGCCGAACATAGCGACCGACATCAAGGAGGGGGGGCCGAAGGCCGATACAAGCCGCCTATGGACGAACTGACGCTAGGACGTGCTAGCCGTTGCCGAAGCTGACTTGCCAAACTACCGTGGATCCATCCACGACCGGAGCAGCGGCCACCCCGGCCACTGCCCAACCCGTGCCGCCTAGCAAGCTCCTGGCGTCGAAGCCGCAGGGCACACACCCTCGCACTCCGCCGCCCCCAAGTATCAACCTCCGAGCAGCACACCGAACGCCAGAAGGTCGGGAATTAAAGGTCCCACCTTGGAGCCCTAGGACGCCGACGAACCAGCACACTGCAGGCCACGAGCGGCACCGCTAGTCATCGTGGAGGCTGGATCTGGTGCCCAACCCGCTGGATCGACGCAGATGTCGAGGGCAAAGGAGCCATAGACGACGGGGGGAGAGATCCGCTGCCGCCCGATCTGCCGGGCCAGCCACGGCACACGCCGCCGCCCACAGCCCTTCCCACCGCCACCAGGGGGTCGCTGACCCGACAGCCCTGCGGCCGCGCCGCCACGCCCCGTGCTCAGCGTCGTGCCACCCCCGACGGCCCCGGCCCGCGCCGCACACCACCGAAAAGGGGAAGAAGAGAGGCCCGCCGCCGCCGACGTTGGAGGGGCTTCGCCCACCAACGCGCAATCGACGACGGCGAGGGGAGAGAGGGGAAGGTGGGGGAGCTGGGCGAGGGGCTAGGGTTTCCTCCCTGGGCGCCCGCGGGAGCTCCACAGGAGAGGAGCAGGGGAGGGGGAAGGTCTTGTTGTTGTTTCTTCACACCGACCTGACATAACTGAAAAGGCAGCAGAACGCTAGTCTTTGCATAAAGAAACATCGGCCCAGAAGAAAAATTACAATCAGGACCAAAAGATCCTTTGAGCTTAGACACCAACGTCCATCACCTGCCTCCGGCACCACCAAAGAGAAAAATGATGAATCACCTCATCACCCAAGCTCGACGCGACTCCATTGCTGATATGCAGCTTTGCAGACCTCCAAGGTGGCTCACCAAAGGCGAAGCTATTGTCATTGAACGAATCAGACTGGGGCAACACCCCGGACAGACATCAAACTCCAGATCTGACACCCTGCATGACTAAGACCTCGAAGGAGGAAGCCATACATGTCAGCCACGAACCACGGACCCAGCACACGATCCACTATTTTCAATATGCCGCTGATGTAGGCCACAATCTGCATCCGCTCCTGGACTACCTCCCAAGCTCCTGTCGGCGTTGGAGCAAACCTCCTCGCAACGGTGGAGTCTGAGGACACAAATCCACCACGAGGATGCTGTCGTCACGCCATCCTTACTTGAACAGACTGATTTCCAAATCCATCTATAACCATGGGACAATTGCCTCATCGCGAAAGGATCTGAAGCTTCTTTATTCAGTGTCGCCATCACCGTCGCCGAAGTCAAGATGATGAATGACACAAAAACCTAAGCTATTAGGGCCTAAACATAAAGTCAAATGATCTGCACGCACGACATCCAGCGATCCCCTCACCACCGATTACCGAGAGGTCATCGGCGAAGGGCGGCTGGGCTTTCTAGTCGCTCGTGTCTCCAGAGGGAAAAAGCATATTGTCAGCGTGGAAGCACGATCACCTATGGGTCAGGGGTGCCCCTTTGTGGTTCGGCAAGGGGACGATCACATTGCACAAAGAGCAGAACCAGCAGGGGCAGCACGGCGATGTCAACTCTCTTTTACCCAGGTTCGGTTCGCTTTGCACTGTAAAACCCTACTCCTGCTGTGGTGGATTGATCTGGAGGAACACGAAGGCACGACGTGCTCTAGCCCGGCAAGGTTGCCTCGGGGAGAGCAGCGTGTGCGTACAAGTGTTAACGGATCAAATGTTCGAACCCCTTGCTAGGTTGCCCCGGGCCTCCTTTTATAGGTTAAGGGGCGACCACAATGACAAACAGTCATTTCAGGGTGATTAGATAGCTAACAGTGATATCATATCTAGCTTTGGCAGTTAGGACAAAGTGCATTAAATGCATTGCTAGGTGTCGTGCTGAGATTGAATCCTAGCAAGCCTGCCGCACCGCTTATCCGCCTCTTCTTATTAGCGTGACACGTCCTCCGGACGGGTGTCAATAAAGCTAATCTCTTCCTTACCACGCCACCACGTGCTTGATAGGATCCACCTGGTTGTCTGATATCTTGACACCACACTGATTAATGACTGAGGTGCGATGAGGTGGAGCGGTGGCGTCTTGGTGAAAGCCTGTCGGCAAGGAGTCTGGTGGATTCTGGTCTTGGCGGCCCCGGAAACCTTGCCGGGGTGAACTGATCTCGCTCCTCTGGTGATGCCTTGACCCGGCCAGGCTCTCGTGCCCGGCAAGGGAGGCTTCCCTAAGGTGGTCTCTGATACGTCCATTTTGCATCATGTTTTCCTACTGTTATTTATCATGTTTTTATGCATAATAATGCTTTTTGGAGTGATTCTAATGCCTTTTCTCTCATAATATGCAAGGTTCACACAAAGAGGGAGAATACCGGCAGCTGGAATTCTGGACCTGAAAAAGCTACATCGGGTCACCTATTATGCACAAATCCAAATGAGCTGAAACTTCATGAAGAATTTTTATGGAATATTTAAGAATTATTGGAGCAAATAACTACCAGAGGGGCCCCACCAGGTGGGCACAACCCACCAGGGCGTGCCCGGGTGGGTTGTGCCCTCCTCGGCCCACCTCCGGTGCCTCTCTTCTAGTATATAAGTCATTTTGACCTAGAAAAAAAATAAGGAGAGGACTTTCAGGATGAAGCGCCGCCGTCTCGAGGCGGAACTTGGGCAGGAGCACTTTTTCCCTCCAGGCGGAGGGATTCTGTTGGGGGACCTCCCGGAGGGGGAAATCATCGTCATCATCATCACCTACAAGTCTCCCATCTCGGGGAGGGAAATATCCATCAACATCTTCAACAGCACCATCTCCTCTCAAACCCTAGTTCATCTCTTGTGGTCAATCTTTGTACCAGAACCTTAGATTGGTGCGTGTGGGTGACTAGTAGTGTTGATTACATCTTGTAGTTGATTACTATATGGTTTATATGGTGGAAGATTATATGTTCAGATCCATTGTGCTATTTAATACCCCTCTGATCTTGAGCATGATTATTATTTGCGAGTAGTTACTTTTGTTCTTGAGGTCATGGGAGGAATCTTGTTGCAAGTAATCACGTGAACTCGATATGTGTTCGATATTTTGAAGGTATGTATGTTGTGATTCCCTTAGTGGTGTCGTGTGAACGTCGACTACATGACACTTCACCTTATTAGGGCCTAAGGGAATGCATTGTGGAGTAGTTATTAGATGATGGGTTGCGAGAGTGACAGAAGCTTAAACCCTAGTTTATGCGCTACTTCGTAAGGGACTGATTTGGATCCAAAAGTTTAATGCTATGGTTAGATTTTATCTTAATACTTTTCTCGTAGTTGCGGATGCTTGCGAGGGGGTTAATCATAAGTAGGAGGTTTGTTCAAGTAAGAACAGCACCTAAGCACCGGTCCACCCACATATCAAATTATCAAAGTAGTGAACACGAATCAAAACCAACATGATGAAAGTGACTAGATGAAATTCCCGTGTACCCTCAAGAACGCCTTGCTTATCATAAGAGACCGTTTTGGCATGTCCTTTGCCACAAAAGGATTGGGCTACCTTGCTGCATATTTGTCATTACCATTACTTGCTCGTTACAAATTATCTTGCTATCAAACTACTCGTTACTTATAATTTCAGTGCTTGCAGAGAATACCTTGCTGAAAACAACTTGTCATTTCCTTCTGATCCTTGTTGGGTTTGACACTCTTACTTATCAGAAGGACTACGATTGATCCCCTATACTTGTGGCTCATCAAGTCTCTTTTCTGGCGCCGTTGGCGGGGAGTGAAGCGCTCTTGGTAAGTGGAAATCGGTAAGGAAAAATTATTACTACGTGCTGAAATTTATTGTCACTTGCTACTATGGAGAACAATCATTCGGGGGGTTTGTTCAGGGTATATTCACCTCGACCGGAACCACAATTAGTTGCCCCTCAACCTACTTCACCGACTGAAAATATTGGTTATGAAATTCCTTCGGGTATGATAGAACAACTGCTAGCTAATCCTTATGGAGGAGACATAACTGAACATCCTGATATGCACTTGATATATGTGGATGAAATTTGTGGATTATTTAAGCTTGCAGGTTTACCCGGAGATGAAGCTAATAAGAAGGGTTTCCCTTTATATTTGAAGGGAAAAGCATTGGCATGGTATAGGCTATGTGATGATATTGGATCTTGGAATTGGAATCAATTGAAATTGGAATTTCACCAAAACATTTATCCTATGCATCGAGTTCATCGTGATCGGAATTATATATGTAATTTTTGGCCTCGTGAAGGATAAAGTATCGCTCTAGCTTGGGGGGGGGGTTAAGTAAATGTTATATTCATGCCCCAATCACGAGCTCTCGAGAGAAATTATCATTCAGAATTTTTATGCTTGGTTGTCTCGTGATGATCAATCCATGCTCGATACTTCTTATACTGGTTCCTTTATGAAGAAGACTATTGAATTCAGGTGGGATCTTTTAGAAATAATTAAACGCGACTCTGAAGATTGGGAACTCGAGAAGGTAAAGAGTCAGGTATTAAGCTTAAGTTTGATTGTGTTAAATCTTTTATGAATACCAATGCTTTTCACAAGTTTAGCACTAAATATGGACTTGACTCCGAGATAGTAGCCTCATTTTGTGAATCATTTGCTACTCATGTTGATCTCCCTAAGGAGAAGTGGTTTAAATATCACCCACCTATTAAAGAAGGAATTAAAGAACCGGTAATAGCTAAAGATGAAACTATCATTTATAATGTTGATCTAGTTGTTCCTACTACTTATATTGAAAACCCACCTTTCCCTATTAGGATAAAGGAACATACTAAGGTTTCAACCATGGTCAATAAAAGTCATATTAGAGCACCTAAACCTGCTGAACAAATCAAAGTAAAACCTAGCGTTGCTATGTAAGATCTCTTGGTAGAAAATATAGATGAGCGTGTTATTTACTTCTGTAATGAAGCTGCTAGAATTGCTAAACCCGATGAGAAAGATAAATATATACCTGTTGTTGGCATGCATGTTGTCTCAGTCAAAATAGGAGATCACTGTTATCATGGTTTATGTGACTTAGGTGCTAGCGCGAGTGTTATTCATTTTACCTTATATCAACAAATTATGAATGATATAGCACCTACTGAAATAGAAGACATAAATGTTACTATTAAACTTGCTAATAGAGACACCATCAGACCGCTTGGGATTGTTAGAGATGTTGAAGTATTGTGTGGGAAAATAAAATACCCTACTGATTTTCTAGTCCTCGGTTCCCCGCAAGATGACCTTTGTCCCATTATCTTTGGTAGACCTTTCTTGAACACCCTTAATGCTAAAATAGATTGTGAGAAACAAACCGTCGGTGTTATTTTTGGTGATGAGTCTCATGAGTTTAATTTTTCTAAGTTCAATAGAAAACATCATAAGAAAGAATTGCCTAGTAAGGATGAAATAATTGGTCTTGCTTCTATTGCCGTGCCTCCCACTGATCCACTAGAACAATATTTGCTAACCATGAAAATGATGTGCATATGCATGAAAGAAATGAGATATATAAAAAAATTCTTTGAACAATGACCTCTGCTTAAACACAGTTTGCCTATTGAAACTCTAGGAGGTCCTCCTCCACCTAAAGGTGATCCTGTGTTTGAATTAAAACAATTGCTAGACACTTTGAAATATGTGTATCTTGATGAGAAAAAGATATATCATGTTATTATTAGTGCTAACCTTTCAGAACATGAAGAAGAAAGATTATTGAAAATTCCAAAGAAACACTGTGCTGCTATTGGATACACTCTTGACGATCTTAAGGGCATTAGTTCTACTCTATGTCAGCACAAGATTAATATGGAACCTGATGCTAAACCCATTGTTGATCACCAACGACGTTTAAATCCTAAAATGAAAGAAGTAGATAAGAACTGAAATACTAAAGCTTCTGGAAGCAGGTATAATCTATCCCATAGCTGATAGTAGATGGGTAAGTCCCGTTCATTGTGTCCCTAAGAAGGGAGGTATTACTGTTGTTCCTGATGATAAAGATCAACTTATTCCACAAAGAATTTTTACTGGCTATATAATGGTAATTGATTTTAGAAAATTAAATAAAGCAACTAGAAAAGATCATTACCCTTTGACTTTCATTGATCAAATGTTAGAAAGACTATCTAAGCACACACACTTTTGTTTCCTTGATGGATATTCTGGTTTTTCTCAAATACCTGTCTCACAACCTGATCAAGAGAAAACCACCTTTACTTTCCTTTTGGAACTTATGCTTATAGACATATGCCTTTTGGTTTATGCAATGCACCTGCTACCTTTCAAAGATGTATGACTGCTATATTCTCTGATTTTTGTGAAAAGATTGTTCAGGTTTTCATGGATGATTTTTCCGTTTATGAAACTTCTTTTGATGATTGCTTAAGCAACCTTGATCGAGTTTTGCAGAGATGCGAGCAAACTAATCTTGTCTTGAATTGGGAGAAGTGCCACTTTATGGTTAATGAAGGTATTGTCTTGGGACATAAAATTTCTAAACGAGGTATTGAGGTGGATAAAGCTAAAGTTGATGCAATTGAGAAAATGCCATACCCTAAAGATACTAAAGGTATTCGTAGTTTCCTTGGTCATGCTAGTTTCTATAGGAGGTTTGAGACTTCTCTAAAATTTCTAGGCCTCTCAAATCTTTTACAAAAGGATGTTCCATTTGTTTTTGATGATGATTGTGTAGAAGCCTTTGAAACACTTAAGAAAGCCTTAATTTCTGCACCTATTGTTCAACCACCTGATTGGAACTTTCCTTTTGAAATTATGTGTGACGCTAGTGATTATGACGTTGGTGTTGTTCTAGGACAAAAAGTTGATAAGAAACTAAATGTTATCCATTATGCTAGTAAAACTCTAGACAGTGCTCAATGGAATTATGCTACTACTGAAAAAGAATTTTTAGTAGTTGTGTTTGCTTGTGGTAAATTCAGGTCTTACATTGTTGATTCTAAAGTGATTGTTCACATTGATCATGCTGCTATAAACTATCTTATGGAAAAGAAAGATGCTAAACCTAGACTAATTAGGTGGGTTCTCTTGCTACAAGAATTTGACTTACATATCACTGATAGAAAAGGAGCTAAGAACCCCGTAGTTGATAACTTCTCTAGGTTAGAAAATATTCTTGATGACCCACAACCTATTAATGATAGTTTTCCTGATGAGCAATTAGATGCGATAAATGTCTCTCATAACACTCCCCAACCCTTCTCCATCGCCAATTCCATGTGTCTCCCCAGCGGGAGTGAGTAATTCCTTCGTAGGCTCGCTGGTCGGTGAGGAGTTGGATGCGATTCATCATGTAATATAGTTAGTTTTGTTAGGGCTTGATCCCTAGTATCCATTATGTTCTGAGATTGATGTTGCTATAACGTTGCCATGCTTAATGCTTGTCACTTTGGGCCCGGGTGCCATGATTTCAGATCTAAACCGTTTATGTTATCACCATTATATCTATGTTCTAGATCCGATCTTGCAAGTTATAGACACCTACCATGTGTTATGATCTGGCAAACCCGGAGTGACAGAAGTCGGGACACTTCCCGGTGATGATCGTAGTTTCAGGAGTTCATGTATTCACGATGTCTTAATGCTTTGTTCCGGTTCTCTATTAAAAGGAGCCCTTAATATCCCTTAGTTTCCAATAGGACCCCTGATGTCTACTACACAACCTTCTTCTTGTAGACGTTGTTGGTGAAGGAAATATGCCCCAGAGGCAATAATAAAGTTATTATTTATTTCCTCATATCATGATAAATGTTTATTATTCATGCTAGAATTGTATTAACTGAAAACATGATACATGTGTGAATACATAGACAAACATATAGTCACTAGTATGCCTCTACTTGACTAGCTCGTTAATCAAAGATGGTTATGTTTCCTAACCATAGACATGTGTTGTCATTTGATTAATGGGATCACATCATTAGGAGAATGATGTGATTGACATGACCCATTCCGTTAGCCTAGCACTTGATCGTTTAGTATATTGCTATTGCTTTCTTCATGACTTATACATGTTCCTATAACTATGAGAATTATGCAACTCCCGTTTACCAGAGGAACACTTTGGGTACTACCAAACGTCACAACGTAACTGGGTGATTATAAAGGAGTACTATAGGTGTCTCCGAAGGTACATGTTGAGTTGGCGTATTTCGAGATTAGGTTTTGTCACTCCGATTGTCGGAGAGGTATCTCTGGGCCCTCTCGGTAATGCACATCATTATGAGCCTTGCAAGCAATGTGACCAAATGAGTTGGTTACGGGATGATGCATTACAGAACGAGTAAAGAGACTTGCCGGTAACGAGATTGAACTAGGTATTGGATACCGACGATCAAACCTCGGGCAAGTAACATACCGATGACAAAGGGAACAACATATGTTGTTATGCGGTTTGACCGATAAAGATCTTCGTAGAATATGTAGGAACCAATATGGGCATCTAGGTTCCGCTATTGGTTATTGACCGAGAATAGTTCTAGGTCATGTCTACATAGTTCTCGAACCCGTAGGGTCCGCACGCTTAACATTACGATGACAGTTTTATTATGAGTTTATAATTTTTGATGTATCGAAGTTTGTTCGGAGTTCCGGATGTGATCACGAACATGACGAGGAGTCTCGAAATGATCGAGACATAAAGATTGATATATTGGAAGCCTATGTTTGGACATCGGAAAGGTTCCGGGTGAAATCGGGATTTTACCGGGACACCGGGGGGTTACCGAAACCCTCCCGGGGGTTAATGGGCCTTAGTGGGCCATGAGGGAGAAGAGGAGGGCCGGCCAGGGCAGGCCGCGCGCCCCCTTCCCCCCTAGTCTGAATAGGACAAGGAAGGGGGGGGGGGGGCGGCGCCCCCCTTTCCTTCTCCACCAAGGCAAGAGGGGGGAGTCCTACTCCCGGTGGGAGTAGGACTCCTCCAGGCGCACCCCAAGGGGGCCGGCCGCACCTCCCCCTCCCTCCTTTATATACGGGGGCAGGGGGGCACCCCATAACACACAAGTTGATCTACAGATCGTTCCTTAGCCGTGTGCGGTGCCCCCCTCCACCATATTCCACCTCGGTCATATCGTCGCGGAGTTTAGGCGAAGCCCTGCGCCGGTAGAACATCATCATCGTCACCACGCCGTCGTGCTGACGGAACTCATCCCCGAAGCTTTGCTGGATCGGAGCCCGGGGATCGTCATCGAGCTGAACGTGTGCTGAACTCGGAGGTGCCGTACGTTCGGTGCTTGGATTGGTCGGATCGTGAAGACGTACGACTACATCAACCGCGTTGTGCTAACGCTTCCTCTTATGGTCTACGAGGGTACGTGGACAACACTCTCCCCTCTCGTTGTTATGCCATCACCATGATCTTGCGTGTGCGTAGGAATTTTTTTGAAATTACTACGTTCCCCAACAGTGGCATCCGAGCCTAGGTTTTATGCGTTGATGTTATATGCACGAGTAGAACACAAGTGAGTTGTGGGCGATACAAGTCATACTGCTTACCAGCATGTCATACTTTGGTTCGGCGGTATTGTGAGATGAAGCGGCCCGGACCGACATTACGCGTACGCTTACGCGAGACTGGTTTCACCGTTACGAGCACTCGTGCTTAAAGGTGGCTGGCGGGTGTCTGTCTCTCTCACTTTAGCTGAATCGAGTGTGGCTACGCCCGGTCCTTGCGAAGGTTAGAACAGCACCAACTTGACGAACTATCGTTGTGGTTTTTATGCGTAGGTAAGAACGGTTCTTGCTAAAGCCCGTAGCAGCCACGTAAAATTTGCAACAACAAAGTAGAGGACGTCTAACTTGTTTTTGCAGGGCATGTTGTGATGTGATATGGTCAAGACGTGATGATATATTATATTGTATGAGATGATCATGTTTTGTAACCGAAGTTATCGGCAACTGGCAGGAGCCATATGGTTGTCGCTTTATTGTATGAAATGCAAACGCCCTGTAATTGCTTTACTTTATCTCTAAGCGGTAGCGATAGTCGTAGAAGCAATAGATGGCGTAACGACAATGATGCTACGATGGAGATCAAGGTGTCGCGCCGGTGACGATGTGATCACGACGGTGCTTCAAATATGGAGATCACAAGCACAAGATGATGATGGCCATATCATATCACTTATATTGATTGCATGTGATGTTTATCCTTTATGCATCTTATCTTGCTTTGATTGACGGTAGCATTTTAAGATGATCTCTCACTAATTATCAAGAAGTGTTCTCCCTGAGTATGCACCGTTGCGAAAGTTCTTCGTGCTGAGACACCACGTGATGATCGGGTGTGATAGGCTCTACGTTAAAATACAACGGGTGCAAAACAGTTGCACACGCGGAATACTCAGGTCATACTTGACGAGCCTAGCATATACAGATATGGCCTCGGAACACAGAGACCGAAAGGTCGAGCGTGAATCATATAGTAGATATGATCAACATAGTGATGTTCACCATTGAAACTACTCCATCTCACGTGATGATCGGACATGGTTTAGTTGATTTGGATCACGTGATCACTTAGATGACTAGAGAGATGTCTGTCTAAGTGGGAGTTCTTAAGTAATATGATTAATTGAACTTAAATTTATCATGAAACTTAGTACCTGATAGTATTTTGCTTGTCTATGTTTGTTTGTAGATAGATGGCTCGTGCTGTTGTTCCGTTGAATTTTAATGTGTTCCTTGAGAAAGCAAAGTTGAAAGATGATGGTAGCAATTACACGGACTGGGTCCGTAACCTGAGGATTATCCTCATTGCTGCACACAAAAGTTACGTCTTGGAAGCACCGCTGGGTGCCAGGCCTGCTGCTGATGCAACTAACGACGTTAAGAACGTCTGGCAGAGCAAAGCTGATGACTACTCGATAGTTCAGTGTGCCATGCTTTACGGCTTAGAACCGGGTCTTCAACGACGTTTTGAACGTCATGGGGCATATGAGATGTTCCAGGAGTTGAAGTTAATATTTCAAGCAAATGCCCGGATTGAGAGATATGAAGTCTCCAATAAGTTCTACAACTGCAAGATGGAGGAGAATAGTTATGTTAGTGAACACATACTCAAAATGTCTGGGTATAATAATCACTTGATTCAACTGGGAGTTAATCTTCCTGATGATAGTGTCATTGACAAAATTCTTCAATCACTGCCACCAAGCTACAAGAGCTTCGTGATGAACTATAATATGCAAGGGATGAACAAAACTATTCCCGAGCTCTTCGCGATGCTAAAAGCCACGGAGGTAGAAATCAAGAAGGAGCATCAAGTGTTGATGGTTAACAAGACCACCAGTTTCAAGAAAAAGGGCAAAGGGAAGAAGAAGGGGAACTTCAAAAAGAACAGCAAGCAAGTTGCTGCTCAAGAGAAGAAACCCAAGTCTGGACCTAAGCCTGAAACTGAGTGCTTCTACTGCAAGCAAACTGGACACTGGAAGCGGAACTGCCCCAAGTATTTGGCGGATAAGAAGGATGGCAAAGTGAACAAAGGTATATGTGATATACATGTTATTGATGTGTACCTTACTAATGCTCGCAGTAGCACCTGGGTATTTGATACTGGTTCTGTTGCTAATATTTGCAACTCGAAACAGGGACTACGGATTAAGCGAAGATTGGCTAAGGACGAGGTGACGATGCGCGTGGGAAATGGTTCCAAAGTCGATGTGATCGCGGTCGGCACGCTACCTCTACATCTACCATCAGGATTAGTTTTAGACCTAAATAATTGTTATTTGGTGCCAGCGTTAAGCATGAACATTATATCTGGATCTTGTTTGATGCGAGACGGTTATTCATTTAAATCAGAGAATAATGGTTGTTCTATTTATATGAGTAATATCTTTTATGGTCATGCACCCTTGAAGAGTGGTCTATTTTTATTAAATCTCGATAGTAGTGATACACATATTCATAGTGTTGAAACCAAAAGATGCAGAGTTAATAATGATAGTGCAACTTATTTGTGGCACTGCTGTTTAGGTCATATCGGTGTAAAGCGCATGAAGAAACTCCATACTGATGGGATTTTGGAATCACTTGATTATGAATCACTTGGTACTTGCGAACCGTGCCTCATGGGCAAGATGACTAAAACGCCGTTCTCCGGAACTATGGAGCGAGCAACTGATTTGTTGGAAATCATACATACTGATGTTTTTGGTCCAATGAATGTTGAGGCTCGCGGCGGATATCGTTATTTTCTCACCTTCACAGATGATTTGAGCAGATATGGGTATATCTACTTGATGAAACACAAGTCTGAAATATTTGAAAAGTTCAAAGAATTTCAGAGTGAAGTAGAAAATCATCGTAACAGGAAAATAAAATTTCTACGATCTGATCGTGGAGGAGAATATTTGAGTTACGAGTTTGGTCTACACTTGAAACAACACGGAATAGTTTCGCAACTCACGCCACCCGGAACACCACAACGAAATGGTGTGTCCGAACGTCGTAATCGTACTTTACTAGATATGGTGCGATCTATGATGTCCCTTACTGATTTACCGCTATCGTTTTGGGGTTATGCTTTAGAGACGGCCGCATTCACATTAAATAGGGCACCATCAAAATCCGTTAAGACGACGCCTTATGAACTGTGGTTTGGCAAGAAACCAAAGTTGTCGTTTCTTAAAGTTTGGGGCTGCGATGCTTATGTGAAGAAACTTCAACAAGATAAGCTCGAACCCAAATCGGAGAAATGTGTCTTCATAGGATACCCAAAAGAGACTATTCGTACACCTTCTATCACAGATCTGAGGGCAAGATTTTCGTTGCTAAAATCGGATCCTTTCTAGAGAAGGAGTTTCTCTCGAAAGAAGTGAGTGGGAGGAAAGTAGAATTTGATGAGATAACTGTATCTACTCCCTTATTGGAAAGTAGTTCATCACAAGAACCGGTTCCTGTGACAACTACACCAATTAGTGAGGAAGCTAATGATATTGATCATGAAACTCCAGATCAAGTTTCTACTGAACCTTGTAGGTCTACCAGAATAAGATCCGCACCAGAGTGGTACGGTAATCCAATTCTGGAAGTCATGTTGCTTGACCATGATGAACCTACGAACTATGAGGAAGCGATGATGAGCCCAGATTCCGCAAAATGGCTAGAGGCCATGAAATCTGAGATGGGATCCATGTATGAAAACAAAGTATGGACTTTGGTTGACTTGCCCGATGATCGGCAAGCCATTGAGAATAAATGGATTTTTAAGAAGAAGACTGACGCTGATGGTAATATAACTGTCTATAAAGCTCGACTTGTTGCGAAAGGTTTTCGACAAGTTCAAGGGGTTGACTACGATGAGACTTTCTCACCCGTAGCGATGCTTAAGTCTGTCCGAATCATGTTAGCTATTGCTGCATTTCATAATTATGAAATTTGGCAAATGGATGTCAAAACTGCATTCTTGAATGGATTTCTGGAAGAAGAGTTGTATATGATGCAGCCAGAAGGTTTTGTAGATCCAAAAGGTGCTAACAAAGTGTGCAAGCTCCAGCGTTCCATTTATGGACTGGTGCAAGCATCTCGGAGTTGGAATAAACGCTTTGATAGTGTGATCAAAGCATATGGTTTTATACAGACTTTTGGAGAAGCTTGTATTTACAAGAAAGTGAGTGGGAGCTCTCTAGCATTTCTGATATTATATGTAGATGACATATTATTAATTGGAAATGATATAGAATTTCTGGATAGCATAAAGGGATACTTGAATAAAAGTTTTTCAATGAAAGACCTCGGTGAAGCTGCTTACATATTGGGCATCAAGATCTATAGAGATAGATCAAGACGCTTAATAGGACTTTCACAAAGCACATACCTTGATAAAATTTTGAAAAAGTTCAAAATGGATCAGGCAAAGAAAGGGTTCTTGCCCGTACTACAAGGTGTGAAGTTGAGTCAAACTCAATGCCCGACCACAGCAGAAGATAGAGAGAAAATGAAAGATGTTCCCTATGCTTCAGCCATAGGCTCTATCATGTATGCAATGCTGTGTACCAGACCTGACGCATGCTTAGCAATAAGCTTGGCAGGAAGGTACCAAAGTAATCCAGGAGTGGATCACTGGACAGCGGTCAAGAACATCCTGAAATACCTGAAAAGGACTAAGGATATGTTTCTCGTATATGGAGGTGACAAAGAGCTAGTCGTAAATGGTTACGTCGATGCAAGCTTTGACACTGATCCGGACGATTCTAAATCACAAACCGGATACGTGTTTTTATTAAACGGTGGAGCTGTAAGTTGGTGCAGTTCTAAACAAAGCGTCGTGGCGGGATCTACATGTGAAGCGGAGTACATAGCTGCTTCGGAAGCAACAAGTGAAGGAGTCTGGATGAAGGAGTTCATTTCCGATCTAGGTGTCATACCTAGTGCATCGGGACCAATGAAAATCTTCTGTGACAATACTGGTGCAATTGCCTTGGCAAAGGAATCCAGATTTCACAAGAGGACCAAGCACATCAAGAGACGCTTCAATTCCATTCGGGACCAAGTCCAAGTGGGAGACATAGAGATTTGCAAGATACATATGGATCTGAATGTTGCAGACCCATTGACTAAGCCACTCTCACGAGCAAAACATGATCAGCACCAAGACTCCATGGGTGTTAGAATCATTACTATGTAATCTAGATTATTGACTCTAGTGCAAGTGGGAGACTGAATGAAATATGCCCTAGAGGCAATAATAAAGTTACTATTTACTTCGTCATATCATGAGAAATGTTTATTATTCATGCTAGAATTGTATTAACCGGAAACATGATACATGTGTGAATACATAGACAAACATATAGTCACTAGTATGCCTCTACTTGACTAGCTCGTTAATCAAAGATGGTTATGTTTCCTGACCATAGACATGTGTTGTCATTTAATTAATGGGATCACATCATTAGGAGAATGATGTGATTGACATGACCCATTCCGTTAGCCTAGCACTTGATCGTTTAATATATTGCTATTGCTTTCTTCATGACTTATACATGTTCCTGTAACTATGAGAATTATGCAACTCCCGTTTACCGGAGGAACACTTTGGGTACTACCAAACGTCAGAATGTAACTGGGTGATTATAAAGGAGTACTACAGGTGTCTCTGAAGGTACATGTTGAGTTGGCGTATTTCGATATTAGGTTTTGTCACTCCGATTGTCGGAGAGGTATCTCTGGGCCCTCTCGGTAATGCACATCATTATGAGCCTTGCAAGCAATGTGACCAAATGAGTTGGTTACGGGATGATGCATTACGGAACGAGTAAAGAGACTTGCCGGTAATGAGATTGAACTAGGTATTGGATACCGACGATCAAACCTCGGGCAAGTAACATACCGATGACAAAGGGAACAATGTATGTTGTTATGCGGTTTGACCGATAAAGATCTTCGTAGAATATGTAGGAACCAATATTGGCATCCAGGTTCCGCTATTGGTTATTGACCGAGAATAGTTCTAGGTCATGTCTACATAGTTCTCAAACCCGTAGGGTCCGCACGCTTAACGTTACAATGACAGTTTTATTATGAGTTTATAAGTTTTGATGTATCGAAGTTTGTTCGGAGTTCCGGATGTGATCACGGACATGACGAGGAGTCTCGAAATGATCGAGACATAAAGATTGATATATTGGAAGCCTATGTTTGGACATCGGAAAGGTTCCGGGTGAAATCGGGATTTTACCGGAACACCGGGGGGGTTACCGGAACCCTCCCGGGGGTTAATGGGCCTTAGTGGGCCATGAGGGAGAAGAGGAGGGCCGGCCAGGGAAGGCCGCGCGCCCCCTTCCCCCCTTGTTCCAATAGGACAAGGAAGGGGGGGGGGGCGCCCCCCTTTCCTCTTTCCCCTCCCCCCTTTCCTTCTCCACCAAGGCAAGAGGGGGGAGTCCTACTCCCGGTGGGAGTAGGACTCCTCCAGGCGCACCCCAAGGGGGCCGGCCGCACCTCCCCCTCCCTCCTTTATATACGGGGGCAGGGGGGCACCCCATAACACACAAGTTGATCTACGTATCGTTCCTTAGCCGTGTGCGGTGCCCCCTCCACCATATTCCACCTCGGTCATATCGTCGCGGAGTTTAGGCGAAGCCCTGCGCCAGTAGAACATCATCATCATCACCATGCCGTCGTGCTGACGGAACTCATTCCCGAAGCTTTGCTGGATCGGAGCCCGGGGATCGTCATCGAGCTGAACGTGTGCTGAACTCGGAGGTGCCGTACGTTCGGTGCTTGGATCGGTCGGATCGTGAAGACGTACGACTACATCAACCGCATTGTGCTAACGCTTCCGCTTACGGTCTACGAGGGTACGTGGACAACACTCTCCCCTCTCATTGCTATGCCATCACCATGATCTTGCGTGTGCGTAGGAATTTTTTTGAAATTACTACGTTCCCCAACAGTTGCGCCTCCAGGTGCAGAGGTTTGTAGGATAGTAGCAAATTTCCATCAAGTGGATGATCTAAGGTTTATCAATCCATGGGAGGCGTAGGATGAAGATGGTCTCTCTCAAACAACCCTGCAACCAATTAACAAAGAGTCTCTTGTGTCCCCAACACATCCAATACAATGGTAAATTGTATAGGTGCACTAGTTCGGCGATGAGATGGTGATACAAGTGCAATATGGATGGTAGATGTAGGTTTTTGTAATCCGAAAATATAAAAACAGCAAGGTAGCAAGTGGTAAAAGTGAGCGGAAACGGTATTGCAATGCTTAGAAACAAGGCCTAGGGTTCATACTTTCACTAGTGCAAGTTCTCTCAACAATGATAACATAATTAGATCATAGAATAATCCCTCAATGTGTAACAAAGAGTCACTCCAAAGTCACTAATAGTGGAGAACAAACAAAGAGATTATTTTTGGGTACGAAACCACCTCAAAGTTATTCTCTCCGATCAATCCATTTGGCTATTCCTATAAGTGTCACAAACATCCCTAGAGTTCGTAGTCCTTAAGACACACATCAACCAAAACCCTAATGTCACCTAAATACTCCAATGTCACCACAAGTATCCATGGGTATGATTATACGATACACATAACACAATCTCAGATTCATCTATTCAAACCAACACAAAGAACTTCAAAGAGTGCCCCAAAGGTTCTACGGGAGAGTCAAGACGAAAACATGTGCCAACCCCTATGCATAGATTCCCAAGGTCACAGAACCCGCAAGTTGATCACCAAAACATACATCAAGTGGATCAATAGAATACCCCATTGTCACCACGTGGATCCCAGGCAAGACATACACCAAGTGTTCTCAAATCTTTATAGACTCAATCCGATAAGATAACTTCAAAGGGAAAACTCAATCCATTACAAGAAGTTAGCGGGGGAGAAACATCATAAGATCCAACTATAGTAGCAAAGCTCGCGGTACATCAAGATCGTGCCAAATCAAGAACATGAGAGAGAGAGAGAGATCAAACACATAGCTACTGGTACATACCCTCAGCCCCGAGGATGAAATACTCCCTCCTCGTCATGGAGAGCGCAGGGATGATGAAGATGGCCACTAGTGATGATCCCCCTCCGGCAGGGTGCCGGAACAGGGTCCCGATTGGTTTTTGGTGGCTACAGAGGCTTGCGGTTGCAGAACTCCCGATATAGGTTTCTTTTTGGGGGTTTCTGTATTTATAGGAATTTTTGGCATCGGTCTCATGTCAGGGGGTCTCCGAGTCATCGACAAGGTAGGGGGGTGTGCCCAGGGGGTAGGGCGTGCCCTCCACCCTCGTGGATGGCTCGGGACTCTTCTGGCCCAACTCTTTTACTTCGGGGGCTTCTTTTGGTCCTTAAAAAATCCACAAAAATTGGCATGTCAATTGGACTCCGTTTGCTATCCCTTTACTGTAGAACTCAAAAACAAGGAAAAACAGAAACTGGCACTGGGCTCTAGGTTAATAGGTTAGTCCCAAAAATCATATAAAATAGCATATAAATGCATATAAAACACCTAAGATGGATAATATAATAGCCTGGAACAATAAAAAATTATAGATACATTGGAGACGTATCAACCCCGCTGCCATGGGAGGGTAGGACAAAAGATGTCATGCAAGTTCTTTCCATAAGCACGTATGACTATTTACGGAAAACATGCCTACATTATATTTATGAACTGGAGCTAGTGCCGCATCACCCTAGGTTATGACTGTTATATGATGAATATCACCCAACGAATTCACCGATCCAATGCCTACAAATTTCTCTTATATTGTTTCTGCTAAGTTACTACTGCTACTGTCACCATTGCACTTGCTACAAAATCATTGCTATTACTATTACTATTACTATTGCTCTACTACTACTATCAAGACTATCATACTACTTTGCTACTGATCACTTTGCTGCAGATAATTAATCTTCAGGTGTGGTTGAATTAACAACTCAGCTGCTAATAGTTGCAAATATTCTCTGGCTCCCCTTGTGTCGAATCTATAAATTTGGGTTGAATACTCTACCCTCGAAAACTGTTGCGATCCCCTATTCTTGTGGGTTATTTGGGAGGTTTGCCCTAGAGGCCTCGCAAGTCTGTGCACTAGTCAGGGGAAACAAATACCCCTGTTTGTGTACATCGACAAATATTTAGTGTAAGTCTCCCTCGGTAGTACTTGACTAGCTTATGTAAAAAATGGGGTATTTGCTACCTAGTAGGTCAGTAGAGTACTAAATATGAGTAGTATATTTCCACACTCTAGGCTTGGCCGTTAGCAAGTCCACGTAAATTGAGAGTACTTGGGTTCAAAACATGGTCTAGTTAATGTCTTCATTAAAGCATCTCTATCTGATTCCCTCATGGATGGCTTGGGACTCTTCTGGACCAACTCTTTTACTTCGAGGCTTCTTTTGGTCCACAAAAAATCCACAAAAATTGGCACATCAATTGGACTCCGTTTGGTATTCTTTTTCTATAAAACTCAAAAACAAGGAAAAATAGAAACTGGCACTGGGCTCTAGGTTAATAGGTTAGTCCCAAAAATCATATAAAATGGCATATAAATGCATATAAAACATCTAAGATGGATATTATAATAGCATGGAACAATAAAAAATTATAGATACGTTGGAGACGTATCAAGCATCCCCAAGCTTAATTCCTGCTCGTCTTCGAGTAGGTAAATGATAAAAACAGAATTTTTGATGTGGAATGCTACCTAACATATTTATCAATGTAATCTTCTCTACTGTGGCAAAAATATTGAGATCCATAAGATTCAAAAAAATGTTTAATATTGACATGAAAATAATAATACTTCAAGCATACTAACAAAGCAATCATGTCTTCTCAAAATAACATGGCCAGAGAAAGCTATCCCTACAAAATCACATAGTCTGGCTATGCTCTATCTTCATCACACAAAATATTTAAATCATGCACAAACCCGATGACAAGCCAAACAATTGTTTCATACTTTTGATGTTCTCAAACTTTTTCAATCTTCACGCAATACATGAGCGTGAGCCATGGATATAGCACTAAGGCGGAATAGAATATGGTGGTTGTGGAGAAGACAAAAAGGGAGAAGAAGTCTCACATCAACTAGGCATATCAACGGGCTATGGAGATGCCCATCAATAGAATCAATATGAGTGAGTAGGGATTGCCATGCAACGGATGCACTAGAGCTCTAAGTGTATGAAAGCTCAAAAAGAAATTAAGTGGGTGTGCATCCAACTTGCTTGCTCACAAAGACCTAGGGCATTTTGAGGAAGCCCATCATTGGAATATACAAGCCAAGTTTTATAATGAAAAATTCCCACCAGTATATGAAAGTTACAACATAGGAGACTCTTTATTATGAAGATCATGTCGCTACTTTGAAGCACAAGTGTGTTAAAAGGATATTAGCATTGCCCCTTCTCTCTTTTTTTCTCATTTTTTTATTTTTCTTTTTCTTTTTTGGGACTTCTCTTTTTGTGGCCTCTTTTTTTCCGTCCGGAGTCTCATCCCGACTTGTGGGGGAATCATAGTCTCTATCATCCTTTCCTCACTAGGACAATGCTCTAATAGTGAAGATCATCACACTTTTATTTACTTACAACTCAAGAATTAGAACAAAATATGACTCTATGTGAATGCCTCCAGCAGTGTACCAGGATGTGCAATGAATCAAGAGTGACATGTATGAAAGAATTATGAATGGTGGCTTTGCCACAAATACGATGTCAACTACATGATCATGCAAAGCAATATGACAATGATGGAGCGTGTCATAATAAACAAAATGATGGAAAGTTGCATGGCAATATTATCTCGGAATGGCTATGGAAATGCCATAATAGGTAGGTATGATGGCTGTTTTGAGGAAGGTATATGGTGGGTGTATGGTACTGGCGAGAGTTGCACGACACAAGAGAGGCTAGCAATGGTGGAAGGGTGAGACTGCGTATAATCCATGGACTCAACATTAGTCGTAAAGAACTCACATACTTATTGCAAAAATCTATTAGTTATCAAAACGAAGTACTACGCGCATGCTCCCAGGGGGATAGATGACCATCGCTCATCCCCGACCGCCACTCACAAGGAAGACAATCAATAAATAAATCATGCTCCAACTTCATCACATAACGGTTCAGCATATGTGCATGCTACGGGAATCACAAACTTTAACACAAGTATCTCTAAAATTCACAACTACTCTACTAGAATGACTCTAATATCACCATCTTCATATCTCAAAACAATCATAAAGAATCAAACTTCTCATAGTATTCAATGCACTTCTTATGAAAGTTTTTATTATACCCCTCTTGGATGCCCGTCATATTAGGACTAAATTTATAACCAAAGAAAATTACCATGCTGTTTAAGACTCTCAAAATAATATAAGTGAAGCATGAGAGTTCATCTATTTCTTCAAAATAAAACCACCGCCATGCTTTAAAAAGATATAAGTGAAGCACTAGAGCAAACGACAAACTACACCGAAAGATATAAGTGAAGATCAATGAGTAGTCGAATAATTATGTAACTATGTGAAGACTCTCTAACATTTAAGAATTTCAAATCTTGGGATTTTATTCAAACAGCAAGCAAAACAAAATAAAATGACATGACGCTCCAAGCAAAACACATATCATGTGATAAATAAAAATATAGCTCCAAGTAAAGTTACCGATGAACGAAGACGAAAGAGGGGATGCCTTCCGGGGCATCCCCAAGCTTAGGCTCTTGGTTGTCCTTGAATATTGCCTTGGGGTGCCTTGGGCATCCCCAAGCTTAGGCTCTTGCCACTCCTTATTCCATAGTCCATCGATTCTTTACCCAAAACCTGAAAACTTCACAACACAAAACTCAACAAAAAATCTCATAAGCTCCGTTAGTATAAGAAAATAAATCACCACTTTTGGTACTGTTGTGAACTCATTATTTATTCATATTGGTGTTATATCTACTGTATTCCAACTTATCTATGGTTCATACCTCCTATACTACTCATAGATTCATCAAAATAAGCAAACAACACAAAGAAAACAGGATCTGTCAAAAACAGAACAGTCTGTAGTAATCTGTAACTCTAATCTGTAACTCTCAAATACTTCTGTAACTCCAAAAATTCTGAAATAAATTGGTGGACGTGAGGAATTTGTCTATTACTCTTCTGCAGAACGAATCAACTCAAAAGCACTCTTTTGTAAAAACGAAAGCTAATCTCATGAGCGCAAAGTTTCTGTTTTTGACAGCAAGATCACATTAACTTTCACCCAAGTCTTCCCAAAGGTTCTACTTGACAATTTATTGAAACAAAAGCTATAAAACATGATTACTACATTAGCTTAATCATATGAACACACAAGGACAGTAGGGGTAAATATTGGGTTGTCTCCCAACAAGCGCTTTTCTTTAATGCCTTTCTAGCTAGGCATGATGATGATAATGATGCTCACATAAAATATAAGAATTGAAACATAATGGGAGCATCGTGAAGAATATGACTAGCACATTTAATTATAACCCACTTTCTATGCATAGGGATTTTGTGAGCAAACAACTTATGGGAACAAGAATCAACTAGCATAGGAAAGCAAAACAAGCATAGCTTCAAGATTTTCAGCACATAGAGAGGAAACTTGATATTATTGCAATTCCTACAAGCATATATTCCTGCCTCATAATAATTTTCAGTAGCATCATGAATGAATTCAACAATATAACCATCACATAAAGCATTATTTTCATGATCCCCAAGCATATAAATTCTATTACTCTCCACATAAACAAAATTCTTCTCATTCGGAATAGTGGGAGTATCATAAGAAACTCGAATACTATAAATTGTTTCCACATTAAAAGAGTAGTGTTCAGAAAAAGGGTAATCATAATCATGACAAGTTTTATAAATAATCATCACTACTTTTTATAGCATAAGTATAATCATAATAATCATCATAAGTAGCAACTTTGTTCTCATCATAATCAATTGAAACCTCTTCCAAGATAGTGGATTCATTCCTAAATAAAGTCATGACCTCTACAAATCCATTTTCATAATTATCACAATAAGATTCAACACCCTCCAAAATAGAGGGATCATTACTTCCTAAAGTTGACACTCTTCCAAACCCACTTTCATCAATATAATAATCATAAACAGGAGGCATGCTTTCATCATAATAAATTTGCTCATCAAAACTTGGGGGACTAAAAAATCATCTTCATTAAACATAGCATCCCCAAGCTTGTGGCTTTGCATATCATTAGCATGATGGATATTCAAAGAATTCATACTAACGACATTGCAATCATGCTCATCATTCAAAAATTTAGTGCCAAACATTTTAATGCATTCTTCTTCTACAACTTGAGCACAATTTTCCTTTCCATCATTTTCTCGAAAGATATTAAAAAGATGAAGCATATGAGTCAACCTCAATTCCATTTTTTTTAGTTTTCTTTTATAAACTAAACTAGTGATAAAACAATAAACTAAAAGATTCGATTGCAAGATCTAAAGATATACCTTCAAGCACTAACCTCCCCGGTAACGGCGCCAGAAAAGAGCTTGATGTCTACTACACAACCTTCTTCTTGTAGATGTTGTTGGGCCTCCAAGTGCAGAGGTTTGTAGGACAGTAGAAAATTTCCCTCAAGTGGATGACCCAATGTTTATCAATCCGTGGGAGGCGTAGGATGAAGATGGTCTCTCTCAAAGAACCCTGCAACCAAATAACAAAGAGTCTTGTGTCCCCAACACACCCAATACAATGGTAAATTGTATAGGTGCACTAGTTCATCGATGAGATGGTGATACAAGTGCAATATGGATGGTAGATATAGGTTTCTATAATATGAAAATATAAAAACAGCAAGGTAGCAAGTGGTAAAAGTGAGCGGAAACGGTATTGCAATGCTTCGAAACAAGGCCTAGGGTTCATACTTGCACTAGTGCAAGTTCTCTCAACAATGATAACATAATTAGATCATATAACAATCCCTCGACGTGCAATAAAGAGTCACTCCAAAGTCACTAATAGTGGAGAACAAACGAAGAGATTATTGTAGGGTATGATACCACCTCAAAGTTATTCTTTCTGATCAACCCATTGTGCTATTCCTATAAGTGTCACAAACAGCCCTAGAGTTCGTAGTAAATAACACCTTAAGACACACATCAACCAAAACCCTAATGTCACCTAAATACTCCAATGTCACCACAATTATCCGTGGGTATGATTATATGATACACATCACACAATCTCAGATTCATCTATTCAAACCAACACAAAGAACTTCAAAGAGTGCCCCAAAGTTTCTACCGGAGAGTCAAGATGAAAACGTGTGCCAACCCCTATGCATAGATTCCCAAGGTCACAGAACCCGCAAGTTGATCACCAAAACATACATCAAGTGGATTAATAGAATACCCCATTGTCACCACGGGTATCCTAGGCAAGACATACATCAAGCATTCTCAAATCCTTAAAGACTCAATCTGATAAGATAACTTCAAAGGGAAAACTTAATCCATTACAAGAAACATCATAAGATCCAACTATAGTAGCAGAGCTCATGGTCCATCAAGATCGTGCCAAATAAAGAACACGAGAGAGAGAGAGATCAAACACATAGCTACTGGTACATACCCTCAGCCCCAAGGATGAACTACTCCCTCCTCGTCATGGAGAGCGCCGGGATGATGAAGATGGCCACTGGTTATGATTCCCCCTCCGGCAGGGTGCCGGAACAGGGCCCCGATTGGTTTTTGGTAGCTACAGAGGCTTGCGGTGGTGGAACTCCCGATCTAGGTTTCTTTTTGGGGGTTTATGTATTTATAGGAATTTTTGGCTTCGGTCTCATGTCAGGGGGTCTCTCAGTCATTGCTACGTCTTGAGCTTGCGTTGGTTTTCCTTGAAGAGGAAAGGGTGATGCAGCAAAGTAACGTAAGTATTTCCCTCAGTTTTTGAGAACCAAGGTATCAATTCAGTAGGAGGCTCCTCAAAAGTCCCATGCACCTACACAAACAAACAAAGAACTCGCAACCAACGCAATAAAGGGGTTTTCAATCCCTTCACGGCCACTTGCGAAAGTGAGATCCGATAGAGATAGTATGATAAGATAAATATATTTTTGGTATTTTATAATATAGATGCAAAAAGTAAAGATGCAAATAAAAGTAGATTGAAAGCTTATATGATAAAAGATAGACCAGGGGGCCATAGGTTTCACTAGAGGCTTCTCTCAAGATAGCATAAGTATTACGGTGGGTGAACAAATTACTGTCGAGCAATTGATAGAAAATCGAATAATTATGAGATTATCTAGGCATGATCATGTATATAGGTATCACGTCCGCGGCAAGTAGACCGACTCCTGCCTGCATCTACTACTATTACTCCACACATCGATCGCTATCCAGCATGCATCTAGAGTATTAAGTACATAAGAACAGAGTAACACATTAAGAAAGATGACATGATGTAGAGGGATAAACTCAAGAAATATGATATAAACCCCATCTTTTATCCTCGATGGCAACAGTACAATACGTGACTTGCAACCCTTTTTGTCACTGGGTAAGGACACCGCAAGATTGAACCCAAAGCTAAGCACTTATCCCATGGCAAGAAAGATCAATCTAGTAGGCCAAACCAAACTGATAATTCCAAGAGACTTGCAAAGATAACTCAATCATACATAAAAGAATTCAGAGAAGATTCAAATATTTCTCATAGATAAACTTGATCATAAACCCACAATTCATCAGATCTCGACAAACACACTGCAAAAAGAGTTTACATCGAATAGATCTCCACAAGAGAGGGGGAGAACATTGTATTGAGATCCAAAAAGAGAGAAGAAGCCATCTAGCTAATAACTATGGACCTGAAGGTCTGTGGTAAACTACTCGCAACTCATCGGAGGGGCTATGGTGTTGATGTAGAAGCCCTCCATGGTCGATTCCCCCTCCGACGGAGCGCCGGCGAAGGCTCCAAGATGGGATCTCGTGGATACAGAAGGTTACGGTGGTGGAAATTGTTCTTTGTTGGCTCGCTGGATGTTTTCGGGGTACGCAGGTATATATAGGAGGAAGAAGTACGTCGGTGGCCGCTCGTGGGGCCTAGGAGACAGGGGGCGTGCCCTATAGGGGTGGGCGCGCCCTGCTATCTCCTGGCCGCCTCGTTCGCTTCTTGACTTGCACTCCAAGTCCTCTGGATCACGTTCGTTCCAAAAATCACGCTCCCGAAGGTTTCATTCCGTTTGGACTCCGTTTGATATTCCTTTTCTTCGAAATACTGAAATAGAAAAAAAACAACAATACGGGCTGGGCCTCCGGTTAGTAGGTTAGTCCCAAGAATGATATAAATATGTAAAGTAAAGCCCATAAACATCCAAAAGGGGTAATATAATCGCATGGAACAATAAAAAAATTATAGATACGTTGGAGACGTATCAAGCATCCCCAAGCTTAATTCCTGCTCGTCCTCGAGTAGGTAAATGATAAAAACAGAATTTTTGATGTGGAATGCTACCTAGCATAATTCTCAATGTAATTTTCTTTATTGTGGCATGAATGTTCAGATCCAAATGATTCAAAATAAAAGTTCATATTGATAAAATAAATAGTAACACTTCAAGCATACTAATCGAAGCAATTATGTCTTCTCAAAATAACATGGCTAAAGAAAGTTCATCCCTACAAAATCATATAGTTAGGCTATGCTTCATTTTCGTCACACAAAATACTCCCATCAAGAACAACCCCGGTTTCAGCCAAGCAATTGGTTCATACTTTTTAACGCGGTTCAGCCTTTTTCAACTCTCACGCAATACATGAGCATGAGCCATGGATATGGCACTATGGGTGGAATAGAATATGATGATGGAGGTTGTGTGGAGAAGACAAAAAAGGAGAAAGTCTCACATTGACGAGGATAATCAATGGGCTATGGAGATGCCCATCAATTGATGTCAACATGAGGAGTAGGGATTGCCATGCAACGGATGCACTAGAGCTATAAATGAATGCTCAACAAAAGAAAACTAGTGGGTGTGCATCCAACTTCCTTGCTCACGAAGACCTAGGGCATTTGAGGAAGCCCATCGTAGGAATATACAAGCCAAGTTCTATAATGAAAAATCCCCACTAGTATATGAAAGTTACAACATATGAGACTCGCTATATGAAAAACATGGTGCTACTTTGAAGCACAATATATGAGACACACTATATGAAGAACAAGGTGCTACTTTGAAGCACAAGTGTGGAAAAAGAGATAGTTACATTGCCCCTTTTATTTATTTTCTTTTTTTTCTTTTTTTTGGCCTTCCTTTTTTTTGGCCTTTTTTTCCTTTTTGGGCAATGCTCTAATAATGATGATCATCACACTTTTATTGATTACAACATAGGAGTTACAACTTGAAACTAGAACAAGATATGACTCTATATGAATGCCTCCGGCGATGTACCGGGATGGTGCAATGAATCAAGAGTGACATGTATGAGAAATTATGCATGGTGGCTTTGCCACAAATACGATGTCAACTACATGATCATGCAATGGCAACATGACAAAAGTAATGTATGTCATGATGATGATGAACGGAACGGTGGAAAGTTGCATGGCAATATATCTCGGAATGGCTATGGAAATGCCATAATAGGTAGGTATGGTGGCTGTTTTGAGGAAGATATAAGGAGGTTTATGTGTGATAGAGCGTATCATATCACGGGGTTTGGATGCACCGGCGAAGTTTGCACCAACTCTCAAGGTGAGAAAGGGCAATGCACGGTACCGAAGAGGCTAGCAATGGTGGAAAGGTAAAAGTGCGTATAATCCATGGACTCAACATTAGTCAAAAGAACTCATATACTTATTGCAAAAGTTTTATTAGCCCTCGTAGCAAAGTACTACTACGCATGCTCCTAGGGGGGAGGTTGGTAGGAGTTAACCATCGCGCGCCCCCTACCTCCACTCAAGGGAAGGCAATCAAAAGAGCACTCCATGCAATAAATTTGTTACACAACTTTTGCCATATGTGCATGCTACGGGACTTGCTAACTTCAACACAAGCATTCTTTAAATTCATAATCACCCAACTAGCATGATTTTAATATCACTACCTCCATATCTCAAAACAATTATCAAGTATCAAATTGATCATAACATCCAATCCACTTCCTATGATAGTTTTTATTATACCCAACTTGGATGCCTACCATTCTAGGACCAATTTTATAACCATAGCAAATACCATGTTGTTCTAAAAGACTCTCAAAATAATATAAGTGAAGCACGAGATACTAGCAATTTCTACAAAATTAAGCCACCGCCGTGCTCTAAAAGATATAAGTGAAGCACTAGAGCAAAAACTATCAAGCTCAAAAGATATGAGTGAAGCACATAGCATATTCTAACAAATTCAATCAAGTAGGCTTCTCCCAATAGGTGTGTACAGCAAGGATGACTGTGGTAAACTAAAAAGCAAATACTAATATAATACACGACGCTCCAAGCAAAACACTTATCATGTGGTGAATAAAAATATAGTTCCAAGTAAAGTTACCAATGAACGAAGACGAAAGAGGATGCCTTCCCGGGGCATCCCCAAGCTTAGGCTTTTGGCTATCCTTGAATATCTTGGGGTGCCATGGGCATCCCCAAGCTTAGACTCTTGCCACTCCTTATTTCATAGTCCCTCAAAGCTTTACCCAAAACTTGAAAACTTCACAACACAAAACTCAACAGGAAATCTTATAAGCTCCGTTAGTGAAAGAAAACAAAACCACCACATAAGGGACCGTAATGAACTCATTATTTATTTATACGGTGTTAAACCTACTGTATTCCAAGTTCTCTATGGTTCATACTGAGGGAGTCCTGGATTAGGGGTATCCGGAGAGCCAGACTATATACATCGTCCGGACTATTGAAGCGTGAAGATACAAGACTCAAGACTTCGGCCCGTGTCCGGATGGGACTCTCCTTTGCGTGGAAGACAAGCTTGGCGATCCAGATATTATATTTCTTTCCTTGTAACCGACTCCATGTAAACCCTAGCCCTCTCCGGTGTCTATATAAACCGGAGAGGATGGTCCTTAGAAGGCCGATCACAATTACAATCATACCATCATAGGCTAGCTCTTAGGGTTTAGCCTCTATGATCTCGTGGTAGATCTACTCTTGCACTACTCATATATTCAATATTAATCAAGCAGGAAGTAGGCTTTTACCTCCATCGAGAGGGCCCAAACCTGGGTAAACATTGTGTCCCTTGCTTCCTGTTACCATCAGCCTAAGACGCACAGATCGGGACCCCCTACCCGAGATCCGCCGGTTTTGACACCGACATTGGTGCTTTCATTGAGAGTTCATCTGTGTTGTCGCTTCGAGGCTTGATGGCGTCTTCAATCGTCAACAACACGGTCCAGGGTGAGACTTTTCTCCCCGGACAGATCTTTGTGTTCAGCGGCTTTGCACTGCGGGCCAATTCGCTTGGCTATCTGGAGCAGATCAACAGCTACGCCCCTAGCCACCAGATTAGGTTCAGAAACTTGAACTACACGGCGGATATTCGCGGATACTTGATCTTCGACCGATTCGGCCCTATGCCAGGAGCGCCGGACACTCACGATGAGCACGGCCTAGACCTGCTGTCGGACAATGCTCGGAACATCATCCCTGCAATAGCCCCTGATCTAAATCCGGAATAGGTTGCGTTGCCCAAGGACGGAGGGGTAGACCCCGCCCCGCAGGCCGCATACTCATCAGTGGTGGAGCCGAACACATGCCTCACCTCTGTGGAGGCCTGTAACCCCGGGCCCCCAGACTCGTATCCGGTCGTTGGTCCCGGTCCGCACACTCTTGAGCCAGCCGAGCCAGGTTGGGCTCCGGCAATGGAGTTTACCGTTGCGGACATCTTTCAAGACTCGCCCTTTGGCGACATGCTGAACTCATTAAAGTCTCTCTCTTTGTCAGGAGGCTCTGGGCCGAACTATGTCCGGCTTGAGTGGGAAGCAGGCAACGAAGGAATTCGCTGCCCACCCACCACCCACTTCATTGCCACGATCGATGATTTAACCAACGTGTTTGACTTTGACTTCGAAGACATCGACGGTATGGACGACGATGCCGGAGACGTACAGGAGCCACCGCTCACAGGGCGGTGGACAGCCACCTCTTCATACGATATATACATGGTGGACACTCCAAAAGTAACCAATGGCGATGAGGCAATGGAGGATAACCCCTCCAAGAAGAAAGCAAAGCATGGGCGTAGCCCGTGCCGCTCCAAGCCCCGCCAAGGCAATACCGGCACCGGAGACGAAAACAATCCGGACGGTGCCGACGATGAATACAACCCCGAACAGCCCGCCTTTGAGCAGGTCAAACAGGAAGATGGGCATGCCAGCCCAGATGAACAGGCGACAGACGGGTATCCAGAGGAGGACAACTACATGCCCCCCTCCGAAGACGAGATTAGCCTTGGCGACGACGAGTTCGTCGTGCCCGAGGACCCCACGGAGCAAGAGCGCTTCAAGCGCCGGCTTACTGCCACTTCGAGAAGCCTGAAGAAAAAGCAGCAGCAGCTTCAAGCTGATCAAGATATGCTAACAGATAGATGGACAGAAGTCCTGGCAGCCGAGGAATATGGACTCGAGCGCCACACGGCTGACCGGCCGCCTCGAGGTCGGGATAAAATGACGTATCAGCCCGAATACCAGCCTGCACCCCCGCGCCAGTTTACTACGGCCCGGGGTAATACTCAGGACCTGCGCGATAAACTGAATAACGCTGCAGGACAACCAAGATCGATCTACGGATCACGGGGGCGCATCGCAGCACATGACGATGACTGTCATACCGGATACACTAACAGCAAATCCGGCCGGGCCGAATATAACCAGTCAGACGCAGCTGGACTGCGTCGCGACATAGCCCGGCACAGAGGCGCCGCACACCCCCTCTGCTTCACCGATGAAGTGATGGATCATGAATTCCCAGAAGGGTTCAAACCCGTAAACATTGAATCATACGATGGCACAACAGACCCCGCGGTATGGATCAAAGATTTCCTTCTCCACATTCACATGGCCCGCGGAGATGATCTACATGCCATCAAGTATCTTCCCCTTAAGCTCAAAGGACCCGCCCGACACTGGCTAAACAGCCTGCCCGCAAATTCCATTGGCAATTGGGAAAATCTAGAAGACGCATTTCTTGACAACTTCCAAGGCACATATATGCGACCTCCGGATGCCGATGACTTGAGCCACATTACTCAAAAACCTGGAGAATCAGCCATGAAATTTTGGACTCGGTTCCTAACTAAAAAGAACCAAATAGTTGACTGTTCGGACGCTGAAGCCCTGGCGGACTTCAAGCATAATATCCGTGACGAGTGGCTCGCCCGACACCTCGGCCAGGAGAAACCCAAGTCCATGGCAGCTCTCACGACACTAATGACCCGCTTTTGCGCGAGCGAGGACAACTGGTTGGCTCGCAGTAGCACTACGCCACATTCTGGCACTTTAGATGTCCGGGACAATAATGGCAAGCTACAGCGCAATAGACACAAGCAATGGAACAACGGCGACAACACCGAAGACACGGCGGTCAATGCCGGATTCAGCGGATCCAAATCCGATCAGCGGAAGAAGCCATTCAAACGCAACAATCAGGGACCATCCAGTCTAGACCGTATACTGGAGCGCTCGTGCCAAATTCATGGCACCTCGGACAAGCCAACCAACCACACCAATAGAGACTGCTGGGTATTTAAACAGGTCGGCAAAATAAACACCAAAAACAAGGACAAGGGGCTACACAGCGACGATGACGAGGAGCCCCGGCGTCCGAACATGGGGGGACAGAAGAAATCCCCCCCAGGTGAAAACGGTCAACATGATCTACGCCACCCACATCCCCAAGCGGGAACGGAAGCGAGAACTACGGGGCGTCTACGCGATGGAGCCAGTCGTCCCCAAATTCAACCCTTGGTCAACTTGTCCGATCACCTTTGATCGTAGGGATCATCCTACTAGCATCCGTCATGGCGGCTCAGCCGCATTGGTCTTAGACCCAATCATCGATGGATTCCACCTCACGCGAGTCCTTATGGACGGCGGCAGCAGCGTGAACCCGCTTTACCAGGACACAGGGTGCACAATGGGCATCGATCCTTCAAGGATTAAGCCCACCAAAACCACCTTTAAAGGTGTAATTCCTGGAGTAGAGGCCCGTTGTACGGGCTATATAACATTGGAAGTGGTCTTCGGATCTCCGGATAACTTCCGAAGCGAAGAGCTAATCTTCGATATCGTCCCTTTCCGCAGTGGTTACCACGCACCGCTCGGATGAACCGCATTCGCTAGATTCAATGCGGTACCACACTATGCATACCTCAAGCTCAATATGCCAGGCCCGCGCGGGGTCATAACAGTCAACGAAAATATGGACCGCTCTCTCCGTACAGAAGAGCACACTACAGCCCTTGCGGCAGAAGTACAATGCGGCCACCTCCAACAAGCCACCAATCCGGCGACGACAACCTCAAGCTCTGTCAAGCGAGGGTGGAACACCCCGAAACAGGATCAGCAGGCACGCCAAGACCATGACTAGCAGTCCGGCCTCCGCTCAAATCCCATCAAAGTAGCATTCGTGCCACACGTACACAATTACGCACTCAAAATACCATGGGCACAGACGGAGGCGTGGCAGTGGCTCAGTCAATAGTACGGTATTGCTTCGTAACCTTTCCTTTTACCTTTAAGGACATTGCTTTAGTGCAGCTTCTCCAGAAGAGCCGGATTGTCGGACTTACATAGGAGAGCAAACCAAGGAGGCAACAGGCTTTGCGCACAGAAGGAAATACCCAGGTGGAATCTATTTGCGATTGTTATACCTGCTTTATCTATCTGTACGTAGTCTGCCTCTGGATAGGATATGTCAAATAATCCTATTTATCTCCGCTTAATGCATTCATCGTAAACATACGCTTAAACATATTATTCATCAATGGGAGATCATATACAATGTCAGCTTAATCATTCTTATTTGAGCATTTTTCTTACAAATGTCTATTTGATTTTGCATCTGTACACTTTGGTATGTTCAGTTTGCCAGGGGCTTCTTATGGCGCCCCATATTACGGTAAGACATGTCCGAACACTTTCAACAGTGCGGCACCCCGAACTTATAGCATTATATGCATCAGCTATGAATCTTGTCTTGGGTCTACAGTTGGGATAGCCCGACTCCCTTGTTTTGGTGCCTTACGTTCTGTTATACCGGCTAAGGTAGCGCAGGGAGAACTACTGCGATCGTGCCCTGGTTCTTCCGGACGAGCACCTCAGTAGAGAAAGCCGAAAACTGACCGGCATGATGTGGCGAGAGCTGGTCGCTGTTCGAGAGGTCTTAAAACCCTTAAAGATTTTTCCGCTTTAGGCGATAATTCGGCTTCATCCGATCCAGGCGTATATAGCGCCCCAATTCGGCCTTCCGGATTCTAGGGGCTTCGCCGAAATTTAAAATTGTAGACTTCTATGGCTAAGTGAAGGTTATAAAGCCGCATAGTCCGATTGCCTTGTTCGCTGCACTGGACACCTCCTTAAGGGACCAAACATTTGGATAAAGAGTGTCCGGGTTTTCCACGAACACCCCGGTACTAGTTACATGGGGGCGGAAGCCGATGACTGGCCTACTTTCAGAATTTGATAAACAGCCACACAGAAGGTAATATTTTAAATAACAAAAGCGCTACATAGCACAAGTAACTTCGTCATTAAATTACAAACATGACAAAAGTGAATTCATTCAAAAATTATGTCAATAGTACATTCATCAGCAACGAAGCGAGCACCCTTCATAACGCCATCATAATACTTCTCGGGAATGCGATGCGGCATGCCCTCCGGCGGCCCGTCCTTCACCAGCTTCTCCGCATCCAGCTTGCCCCAATGCACCTTTGCACGGGCAAGGGCCCGACGAGCACCCTCAATGCAAACAAATCGCTTGATGACTTCCAGTCGCGGACAAGCATTCACCATCTGCTTGATCAGGCTGAAGTAGCTGGTGGGCAGGGGCTCACCAGGCCACATCCGGACTACGAAATCCTTCATAGCCACTTCGGCCGCCTTGTGGAGTTCGACCAACTGCTTTAGGTGGTCACTCAGAGGCGTTGAATGTTCGGCCCCAGCATACTGGGACCAGAACAGCTTCTCCGTTGAGCTCCCCTCCTAGGCACGGTAGAACTCCACGACATCTGATACGCTGCGTGGCAGATCTGCGAATGCCCCTGGAGAGCTCCGGACTTGGGTAAGTAAAAGAAACGCCTCCTCCACATGTTTGCTTTGCATAAAAAGTTTCTTACCCGCCGTTATCTTTTTGGCCTCCTGGATTTCCTGCTGTGCCTTCTCGGCTTCGGCCTTGGCGTCTTTTATACTTGTAAGGGCCTTCGCAAGCTCAACCTCTTTTGCTTTAAGTTCATGCTCCACGGACTTGACCTTTTTGCTGAGCTCCTGGAGCTCTTCGTGTACCTCGCCCACTCGGGCTTCTTGCTTTTGCGCTCCTTGCGTTCCAAGGCCGCCTTGTGTTCGGCCTCGGATAGCGCTTTCTTGAGAGACGCCACCTTGGTGGTGGCCTCTGTTACCAAATCACGACGCTCCATCGTTAGCATATTTATACTTTATCTACCATTCATTATATAAGAGAGGGGAATCATTCACCTTTGCTCTCTTCGAGCTACCTCCTCGTGAGGTCGAGCTCTCCGTGCGCCTGCTCCAGGTCCTATTTCAGTCTAGCGATCTCGGCCGTACGGACCGCAGCGGCAAGCAGCACAGCTTGCTTATTCAAATTCAAACGTATTGTTAAACTCCTGCGGATTATAATTGACCCTCCATTTGGTTTTTCCTTCCGAACACCAAACAGAGTATCAGGGGCTACTACCTATTGGGTGGTAATTTCACACATTTTTACTACTTACCTCAAAGCCTGTTAGGAGGCTGGTGCAGGCTTCGGTTAGTCCGCTCTTGGCGGACAAAACCTTCTGAATCACCACACTCATGAGAGTACGATGCTCTTAATCTATGGAAGCGCTGTGAAGCGCTTCCAGCAGACGATCCGACGCCTCGGGCGTAGCGGAAGTGCTCGGCACAGATAGCCCGCCCTCCTTAACAAAGGGCTGTCCGCCTGAGTCCGGGACCATGGGATGTTTCGGAACGGTGTTTGGCTGAGAGTCCGGCTTACGGCGGCTCTCACCAACACGATCCGCGGGGATCTTGAACCCCGCGTGTCCGAGTTTGGAATGCCGCCTTGGGGCGCCTCCAGATCCACCTCCCCCAGCTCGGGGAGCCTTTGGGACAACACCTCCGTGTCGTCCGCAGGCCGAGGAGAAGTGGCCGTCGGGAGTGAGTACATTGCTGACTCACTCAAGGACCCGTCTGAAGACGACACCTCGGGATGGGCCCTGCCCGGACTGCATACAAGTTCGGCGTTATAACAAAACTATGAAGCAAAAGTACGATGGAGTGCGGATACTTACGATCGCACTAGGGGATTCTTCCTAGGCAGCCACCCTTCCTCGCTACCGACGGTGGTGGCGGAGTAGTCCGGAAGGGAAACCTTTCCCTTCTTAGACATCCCAGTCCCCCTACCGGGGCGGGCCTTCCTCTTTTTCTCCCCCAGTACGGGGAGGTGGAGTTTCTTCTTGTTTTCCCCCACTTCCGCGGGAGGAATCTGCCTCGTCGTCATCGGACGACAGGGGTATGACGGCCTTGCGCCGGGGGCCTCTCTTGGTCCCCTGGTCTGCCGTCTCAGGCCCACCATCCTTTCCGAATGGGGTGGCCTCCTCCTCTTCTTCTTCTTCCCCTTCGGGGGAGGAATCTTCCTTGTCCTCTTCGGACGAGGCTTTTGGCGCAGCCTTACGCCGGAGACCCTTTCGGATCCCCGGGGCCTTCTTATCGGCCTTCTTCTCCGGCCCCTTGTAGGGCGTCGGGACCAGCATCTTCATCAGGAGATTAGTAGCTGGGCTTTCTAGCAGTGGAGCCGGGCAGTCTATCTGCTTCGCTGTCTCCACATAATCCTGCACAAATATACACAATTACTTAAGGCTCCCCCATGAATATATTGGGAAGAACCGAACCCGGTGGCAGCCCGGGAACTCACCTGAATAGGATGCCGCGCGGCGTGGAGCCCACGGTCCTCGGATATGAGAGGAGGTACTTCGGAGGCCTTGAACAACACCTTCCACGCGTTTTTGTGCTTCATGACGTAGAGCCTCTGGAGCGTCTGGTGTTTGGCTGGAACAAACTCCCACAGATTAAATGCCTGCCTTTGGCACGGCAGAATCCGGCGAACGAGCATGACCTAGATCACGTTGACAAGTTTGATGTTCTTGTCCTTCATGCCCTTGATGCAGTTTATGAGTCCGGCCAGCTCTGTAGATTCTCCCCATAACAAGCCCTTCTGTTCCCAGGAGGTGAGCCGCATAGGGGTTCCAGATCGAAACTCGGGGGCCGCCACCCAATTGGCGTCGCGCGGTTCGGTGATGTAGAACCACCCCGATTGCCACCCCTTCACAGTTTTCGCAAAGGAGCCGTCAAGCCAGGTGACGTTAGGCATTTTGCCCACCATGGCTCCTCCGCACTCCGCTTGCTGGCCGCTCATGATATTCGGCTTCATGCAGAAGGTTTGCAGCCACAAGCCGAAATGAGGCTTGATGTGGAGGAAAGCCTCGCATACAATAATGAACGCCGAGATGTTGAGGATGAAGTTTGGGGCTAGATCATGGAAATCTATCCCGTAATAGAACATGAGCTCGCGGACGAAGGGGTGGAGTGGAAACCCCAGTCCACGGACAAAGTGGGAAAGAAACATGACCCTCTCGTGGGGTCCTGGAGTTGGGATGACCTGCCCGCCGTCTGGTAGCCGGTGCACTATGTCTGCGGCCAAGTATCTGGCCGCCCGAAGACTTGCGATATTCTTCTCCTTCATGGTGGAAGATACACATTTACCTCCTGCTCCGGACATGTTTAACTGTGCGGAGAAGACTTGGGCTAGGGCGCTGGAGCTCGAGGAGGCAAGAGCGGGTAGAGGAGGAAGAAGGCGTGGGTAAGAATGGGTAACTCTTATCCCTTTATAGAGGCGACGAAAGCGGTGCGCCTCCCCACTAGCCTGTTGAGAATCGCTTACTTCCCAAGCGCCACAATTGATGGCACGGG
>NC_041387.1:94819063-94865507 GCF_002162155.2 Triticum dicoccoides
GGGATTACCCATACTCGTATTGATGAGAATCCCGTGATAAGGGGACATGATCTCTGCTTTGACAAGACGTGTCAAGGAAACCGCCTCGCAATACGTGCTCTGGCTGATTGTGAAAAGAAAAACGGTTTGAATAATGACCTGACCGTAATGACATGTCACGTCGTCTAAAAAGTTGTCAGCTGAAGTATCATTCTCTCTATGGTGGTATGTGAAGATCATTTCGCAGATCCGGACATAACCTACGTGTTTGATAATAACCTTGGAGTATTCGGAAGGAGGAACCCGCCTTGCAATGCCGAAAACAAGACTGCGCGCCAGACTCATCGTCATTGAAGCCTGGTTCAGGGGCTACTGAGGGAGTCCTGGATTAGGGGGTATCCGGAGAGCCGGACTATATACATCATCCGGACTATTGAAGCGTGAAGATACAAGACTCAAGACTTTGTCCCATGTCCAGATGGGACTCTCCTTTGCGTGGAAGACAAGCTTGGCGATCCGGATATTATATTTCCTTCCTTGTAACCGACTCCATGTAAACACTAGCCCTCTCCGGTGTCTATATAAACCGGAGAGGATGGTACTTAGAAGGTCGATCACAATTACAATCATACCATCATAGGCTAGCTCTTAGGGTTTAGCCTCTACGATCTCATGGTAGATCTACTCTTGTACTACTCATATCTTCAATATTAATCAAGTAGGAAGTAGGGTTTTACCTCCATCGAGAGGGCCCGAACCTGGGTAAACATTGTGTCCCTTGCTTCCTGTTACTATCAGCCTAAGACGCATAGATCGGGACCCCCTACCCGAGATCCGCCGGTTTTGACACCGACACATACCACTTAATATTAGCTATAGATGCATCAAAATAAGCAAACAACACACGAAAAACAGAATCAGTCAAAAACAGAACAGTCTGTAGCAATATGTAACTAACGCAAACTTCTAGAACTCTAAACATCCTAACAAAATAGGAAGTCCTGGAAAATTTGTCTATTGATCATCATAAAAAAGAATCAACGCAAAAGCACGTTTCTCTGATTTAACAAAACTAATGTCTTGCGCGCAAAGTTTCTATTTTTCAGCAGAATCAAATCAACTATCATCATAGGTTATCCTATAGGTTCTACTTGGCACAAACACTAATTAAAACATAAAAACACATCTAAACAGAAGGTAGATGCAAAATTTATTACTAAACAGGAACAAAAACAAACAAATAAAATTGGGTTGCCTCCCAACTAGCGCTATCGTTTAACGCCCCTAGCTAGGCATAAAAGCGAAGATAGATCTAAGTAGTGCCATCTTTGGCGCTCAATTCATAAGTAGCTCACATGATAGATTCATAAGGTAATTTTACTTTATTTATTGGAAAGTGCTCCATGCCTTTCTTTAATGGAAATTGGAATCTAATATTCCCTTCCTTCATATCAATAATCGCGCCAATCATTCTAAGGAAAGGTCTAACAAGAATAATAGGGCAAGAAAGATTGCAATCTATATCAAGAACGATAAAATCTACGGGCACCAAATTTCTATTTGCAACAATGAGAACATCATTGATCCTTCCCATTGGCTTTTTAATGGTGAAATCCGCGAGATGCAAATTTAAAGAGCAATCATCAAGATCATGGAAACCTAGAATATCACATAAAGTTTTTGGAATCGTGGAAACACTAGCACCCAAATCACACAAAGCAAAACACTCATAATCTTTAATTTTAATCTTTATAGTAGGTTCCCACTCATCATTAAGTTTTCTAGGTATAGAAACTTCCAAATTAAGTTTTTCATCATAAGATTGCATCAAGGCATCAACGATATGTTTGGTAAAAGCTTTATTTTGACTATAAGCATGAGGAGAATTAACAACGGATTGCAACAAGGAAATACAACCTTCGAAATAACAATTATCATAATCAAATTCCTTGAAATTCGAGATTGTGGGTTCAAACTATTTAAAGTCATGACCTCTCCAATCCCACTTTTACCAAATTTAGCATCAAGATCTAAAAACTCTGAATTCTTGGGACGCCTTCTAACTAAAGTTGACTCATCTCCAGTCCCATAATCAAGATTCATATTGCAAAACAAAGATCTAATAGGAGACACATCAATAACTTTAAGATCTTCATCATTATTATCATTGAAACTAGAGGAACACGCCTTTACAAAGCAATCTTTCTTAGCACGCAATCTAGCGGTTCTTTCCTTGCACTCATCAATGGAAATTATCATTGCTTTGAGAGAATCATTGATACCATGCTAGGAGGAGTAGATCTAAGTTTAAGAGAATCAACATCAAGCGAAAGTCTATCAATGTTCCTAGCCAAATCATCAACTTTGAGCAATTTTTCTTCAAGCAAAGCATTAAAATTCTTTTGATAAATTATAAATTCTTTCACACTATTCTCAAAATCAGAGGGCATCTTATTAAAATTATCATAAGAATTATTGTAGGAATTTCCATAATTATTAGAGGAATTACTAGGGAACGGTCTAGAATTAAAGTTTCCTCTATAAGCATTGTTTCCAAAACTATTCCTACCAACAAAATTCACATCCATAGATTCATTATTATTCTCAATCAAGGTATACAAAGGCATATGATTCGGATCAAAAGGAGCACTCTTAGTAGCAAATAATTTCATAAGTTCATCCATCTTTCCACTCAAAACATTGATTTCTTCTATAACATGCACTTTTTTACTAGAAGATCTTTCGGTGTGCCATTGAGAATAATTAGCCATAATATTATCAAGAAGTTTTGTAGCATCTCCTGACGTGATTTCCATAAACATGCCTCCCGCGGCCGAATCTAAAAGATTTCTAGAAGCAAAGTTCAAACCGGCATAATTATTTTGTATGATCATCCATAAATTCAAACCGTGAGTAGGGCAATTGCGAATCATCAATTTCATTCTTTCCCAAGATTGGGTAACATGCTCGTGATCAAGTTGTTTAAAGTTCATAATATCATTCCTAAAAGTGATAATCTTAGCGGGAGGAAAATACTTAGAGATAAAAGCATCTTTGCACTTGTTCCAAGAATCAATACTATTTTTAGGCAAAGACGAAAACCAAACTTTAGCACGATCTCTAAGTGAAAACGGAAATAACTTCAATTTAACAATATCATTATCCATATCTTTCTTCTTTTGCATATCACACAAATCAACAAAGTTGTTTGGATGAGTAGCGACATCTTCACTAGGAAGGCCGGCGAATTGATCTTTCATAACAAGATTTAGCAAAGCAGTATTGATTTCACAAGACTCAACATCATTAAGAGGAGCAATAGGAGTACTAAGGAAATCATTTTTATTGGTATTGGAGAAATCACACAATTTGTATTATCGTGCGCCATGGCAACAAGTAATCCAACACACAAGCAAACAGAAAAAAAGGCAAGCGAAAAAGAGAGGAGAAGATTGGGAAAGAGAGGGTAAATAAAACGGCAAGGGTGAAGTGGGGGAGAGGAAAACAAGAGGCAAATGGCAAATAATGTAAATGCGAGGGAGATGAGTTTGTGGTGGGTACTTGGTATGTCTTGACTTGAGCGAAGACCTCCCCGGCAACGGCGCCAGAAATCCTTCTTGCTACGTCTTGAGCTTGCGTTGGTTTTCCTTGAAGAGGAAAGGGTGATGCAGCAAAGTAGCGTAAGTATTTCCCTCAGTTTTTAAGAACCAAGGTATCAATCCCGTAGGAGGCTCCTCAAAAGTCCCACGCACCTACACAAACAAACAAAGAACTCACAACCAACGCAATAAAGGGGTTGTCAATCCCTTCACAGCCACTTGCGAAAGTGAGATCTAATAGAGATAGTATGATAAGATAAATATATTTTTGGTATTTTATAATATAGATGTAGAAAGTAAAGATGCAAATAAAAGTAGATTGAAAGCTTATATGATAAAAGATAGACCCGATGGCCATAGGTTTCACTAGAGGCTTCTCTCAAGATAGCATAAGTATTACGGTGGGTGAACAAATTACTATCGAGGAATTGATAGAAAAGTGAATAATTATGAGATTATCTAGGCATGATCATGTATATAGGCATCACGTCCGCGACAAGTAGACCGACTCCTGCCTGCATCTACTACTATTACTCCACACGTCGACCGCTATCCAGCATGCATCTAGAGTATTAAGTTCATAAGAACAGAGTAACGCATTAAGAAAGATGACATGATGTAGAGGGATAAACTCAAGCACTATGATATAAACCCCATCTTTTTATCCTCGATGGCAAAAATACAATACGTGCCTTCCAACCCTTTCTGTCACTGGGTAAGGACACCGCAAGATTAAACCCAAAGCTAAGCACTTCTCCCATGGCAAGAAAGATCAATATAGTAGGCCAAACCAAACTGATAATTCGAAGAGACTTGCAAAGATAACTCAATCATACATAAAAGAATTCAGAGAAGATTCAAATATTTCTCATAGATAAACTTGATCATAAACCCACAATTCATCGGATCTCGACAAACACACCGCAAAAAGAGTTTACATCAAATAGATCTCCACAAGAGAGGGGGAGAACATTGTATTGAGATCCAAAAAGATAGAAGAAGCCATCTAGCTAATAACTATGGACCCGAAGGTCTGTGGTAAACTACTCACAACTCATCGGAGGGGCTATGGTATTGATGTAGAAGCCCTCCGTGGTCGGTTACCCCTCCGGTGGAGCGCCGGCGAAGGCTCCAAGATGGGATCTCGCGGATACAAAAGGTTACGGCGGTGGAAATTGTTCTTCATTGGCTCCCTAGATGTTTTCGGGGTACGTAGGTATATATAGGAGGAAGAAGTACGTCGGTGGCCGCTCGTGGGGCCCAGGAGACAGGGGGCGCGCCCTATAGGGGTGGGCGCCCCCCGCTATCTCCTGGCCGCCTAGTTTGCTTCTTGACTTGCACTCCAAGTCCTCTGGATCACGTTTGTTCCAAAAATCACGCTCCCGAAGGTTTCATTCCGTTTGGACTCCGTTTAATATTCCTTTTCTTCGAAATACTGAAATAGGCAAAAAAAACAGCAATACGGACTGGGCCTCCGGTTAGTAGGTTAGTCCCAAAAATGATATATATATATATATATATATATATATATATATATATATATGTAAAATAAAGCCCATATAAACATCCAAAAGGGGTAATATAATAGCATGGAACAATAAATTTTTTTAGATATGTTGGAGACGTATCAGTCATCCACGAGGTAGGGGGCGTGCCCAGGGGGTAGGTCACGCCCTCCACCCTCGTGGATGGCTCAGGACTCTTCTGGCCCAACTCTTTTATGTTGGGGGCTTCTTTTGGTCCATAAAAAATCCACAAAAAGTGGCACGTCAATTTGACTCCGTTTGGTATTCCCTTTTTGTAGAACTCAAAAATAAGGAAAAAAACGGAAACTGGCACTGGGCTCTAGGTTAATAGGCTAGTCCCAAAAATCATATAAAATAGCATATAAATGTCTAAGATGGATAATATAATAGCATGGAACAATCAAAAATTATAGATATGTTGGAGACGTATCAACCCTGCTGCCATGGGAGGGTAGGACAAAAGATGTCATGCAAGTTCTTTCCATAAGCATGTATGACTATTTATGGAAAACATGCCTACATTATATCTATGAACTGGAGCTAGTGCCGCATCACCCTAGCTTATGACTATTATATGATGAATATCACCCAATGAATTCACCAATCTAATGCCTACGAATTTCTCTTATATTGTTTCTGCTAAGTTACTACTACTGTCACCATTGCACTTGCTACAAAATCATTGCTATTACTGTTACTATTACTATTGCTGCTACTACTACTATCAAAACACCATACTACTTTGCTACTGATCACTTTGCTACAAATAATTACTCTCCAGGTGTGGTTGAATTGACAACTCAGCTGCTAATAGTTGCAAATATTCTTTGGCTCCCCTTGTATCGAATCTATAAATTTGGGTTGTATACTCTACCCTCGAAAACTGTTGCAATCCCCTATTCTTGTGGGTTATTAGGGAGGTTTGCCCTGGAAGCCCCGCAAGTCTGTGCACTAGTCAAGGGAAACAAATACCCCTGTTTGTGTACGCTGACACATATTTAGTGTAAGTCTGCCTCCATAGTACTTGAAGCTAGCTTATGTAAAAAAATGGGGTCTTCGGTACCTAGTAGGTCAGTAGAGTACTAAATGGGAGTAGTATATTTCCACACTCTAGGCTTGGCCGTCAGCAAGTCCACGAAATTGAGAGTAATTGAGTTCAAAAAACGGTCTAGTTAATGTCTTCATTAAATCATCTCTACCTGATTCCCTAAAAGACTATAGGCGTGAATGACGCGATATGGTTTGGTGCGAAGGCTGTAGCGGCTGGCGCAACGACTTCTTGAAAGCAATAAAGCTGGAGGTGACACTGAGCAAATCCCAACGGAGTGGCAGCAAATCGTCCTTCCCACATCTGGAACCGGTATATCATGGATGGGGGAAGTGAATTCGTTGGCGATGACAATGGGGGGCTGAATTTGGACGGCAATGGGCGGCGGCTGTTGCGGGCGATGCGGGGATGCCACTCGAGGTAGGTTGAATTAGGGATGGATCTTAGCGGCATTGTGACAGTTGGGGAGTGGGAACGATCGAAATGGATGGTGGTGCTAGAGGGCCATGATGCGGCTGCAGGCTAGAAAAAATTCATGGGCGGTTGCATGTTGGGGCATGCAGTTTGGTTTTTTGTGGTAATCATAGTGGCGCTGCAAATATACATCAACTAAGCTGATCGGTGATGCTCTGCCTATCATCAGGCGAGTATCCCATAACCACCACTTCACTCTTGTCAAAGTTGATGGCGAGGCCCGACATCTGTTGGAAATAGAGGAGGAGGAATTTCAGGTAGGTGATGTCCTCCGCTGAGCCGGTTACCATGATAATGGTATCGTCAGCATACTACGGGAGGGAAACCCCTCCTCCATCTTCTAGATGGGGAACCACACTGTGGATATACCCCGTGGTCCTAGATCTGTCAAGGATGGTGTCCAAGTCCTCGACAATCATGTTAAATAGGAATGGGGGGAAGGGGTAGTTGTGGAACGTAGCATGCAAATTTCAAAAATTTCCTACGCTCACGCAAGATCTATCTAGGAAATGCATAGCAACAAGAGGGGGAGAGTTTGTCTACGTACCCTCGTAGATCAAAAGCGGAAGTGTTTCACAACGTGGTTGATGTAGTCGAACTTCTTCTCGTTCCGACCGATCAAACGCCAAACGTACGTCACCTCTGAGTTCTGCACACATTCAGCTTGATGACGTCCCTCGAACTCTTGATCCAGCAGAGTGTCGAGGAAGTAGATAAGTTCCGTCAGCACGACAGCGTGGTGACGGTGATGGTGAAGTGATCCGCACAGGGATTTGCCTAAGCACTACGAGAATATGACCGGAGGCCTAAACTGTGGAGGGGGGGTGCCGCACACGGCTAACAATAGTTGATGTGTGTTCTAGGCGCCGCCTCCCCATGTATATATAGGTGGGAGGGGGAGGGGAGCAGCCTTGGAGTGCCCCAAGTAGGAGGAATACTACTTGGGCCCTAGTCCAATTCGCCCGCTTTCCGTATTACCGGAAGGGGGAAAAGGGAAGAGAGAAGGGAGGAAGGAAAGGGGGCCCAAACCCCCTCTTCCTTCTCCTATTCATCCTCCTGCCTTAAGGGGGGCGCGCCACCCCTTGTGGGCTGGTGTGCTCCCCCTTATGGCTCATAAGGCCCATTATTCCCCCGGGGGGTTCCGGTAACCCCCCGGTAGTCCGATAAATACCCGATACTACCCGGAACACTTTCGGTGTCTGAATACTATCATCCTATATATCAATCTTTTCCTCTCGACCATTTCGAGACTCCTTGTCATGTCCATGATCTCATCCGGGACTCCAACAACATTCTGTCACCAAATCACATAACTGATATAATACAAAATCGTCATCAAACGTTAAGCATGCGTACCCTACGGTTCGAGAACTATGTAGACATGACCGAGACTCCTCTCCAGTCAATAACCAATAGTGGAACCTGGATGCTCATATTGGCTCCTACATATTCTATGAAGATCTTTATCAGTCGAACCGTAATGACAACATACGTTATTCCCTTTGTCATCGGTATGTTACTTGCCCGAGATTCCATCGTCGGTATCTTCATACCTAGTTCAATCTCATTACCGGTAAGTCTCTTTACTCGTTCCATAATACATCCTCCCACAACTAACTCATTAGTCACTTTGCTTGCAAGACTTCTTATGATGTGTATTACCGAGAGGGCCCAGAGATACCTCTCCGATACTCGGAGTGACAAATTCTAATCTTGATCTATGTCAACCCAACAAACACCTTCGGAGATACCTGTAGAGCATATTTATAATCACCCAGTTATGTTGTGACGTTTGATAGCACACAAGGTATTCCTCCGGTATCTGGGAGTTGCATAATCTCATAGTCGGAGGAATATGTATTTGACATGAAGAAAGCAATAGCAATAAAACTGAACGATCATAATGCTAAGCTAACGAATGGGTCCTGTACATCACATCATTCTACTAATGATGTGATCCCGTTCATCAAATGACAACACATGCATATGGTTAGGAAACTTAACCATCTTTGATTAACGAGCTAGTCTAGTAGAGGTTTACTAGGGACACAATATTTTGTCTATGTATTCACACATGTATCAAGTTTCTGGTTAATACAATTCTAGCATGAATAATAAACATTTATCATAAAATAAGGAAATATAAAATAACAACTTTATTATTGCCTCTAGGGCATATTTCCTCCAGTCTCCCACTTGCACTAGAGTCAATAATCTAGATTACATTGTAACGATTCTAACACCCATGGAGTCTTGGTGCTGATCATGTTTTGCTCGTGGAAGAGGCTTAGTCAACGAGTCTGCTACATTCAGATCTGTATGTATTTTGCAAATCTCTATGTCTCCCTCCTTGACCAGATCATAGATGGAGTTGAAGCGTCTCTTGATGTGTTTAATCCTTTTGTGAAATCTGGATTCCTTCGCTAAGGCAATTGCTCCAGTATTGTCACAAAATATTTTCATTGGACCCAATGCACTAGGTATTACACCTAGATCAGATATGAACTCTTTCATCTAGGCTCCTTCATTTGCTTCTTTTGAAGCAGCTATGTACTCCGCTTCACACATAGATCCTGCCACAATGCTTTGCTTGGAACTGCACCAACTGACAGCTCCACCATTCAATATAAATACGTATTCGATTTGTGACTTAGAGTCATCCGGATCAGTGTCAAAGCTAGCATCGACGTAACCATTTACGACGAGCTCTTTTTCACCTTCATAAACAAGAAACATATCCTTAGTCCTCTTCAGGTGCTTCAAGATGCTCTTGACCACTGTCCAGTGGTCCACTCCTGGATTACTTTGGTACCTCCGTGCTAAACTTATAGCAAGGCACACATCAGGTCTGGTACACAGCATAGCACACATGGTAGAACCTATGGCTGAGGCATACGGAATGAATTCCATTTTCTCTCTATCTTCTGCAGTGGTCGGGCATTGAGTCTAACTCAATTTCACACCTTGCAACACAAGCAAGAACCCTTTCTTTGACTGATCCATCTTGAACTTCTTCAAAATTTTATCAAGGTATGTGCTTTGTGAAAGGCCTATTAAGCGTCTTGATCTATCTCTATAGATCTTGATTCCTAATATATAAGCAACTTCACCGAGGTCTTTCATTGAAAAACTTTTATTCAAGTACCCGTTTATGATATCCAGTAATTCTATATAATTTCCAATCAATAATATTTCATCCACATATAATATTAGAAATGGTATAGAGCTCCCACTCACTTTCTTGTAAAAACAGGCTTCTTCGATAGTCTGTATAAAACCATATGCTTTGATCACCTCATCAAAGCGTATATTCCAACTCCGAGATGCTTGCACCAGTCCATAAATGGATCGCTGGAGCTTGCACACTTTGTTAGCACCTTTAGGATCGACAAAACCTTCTGGTTGCATCATATACAACTCTTTATAAGAAATCCATTAAGGAATGCAGTTTTGACGTCCATTTGCCAGATTTCATAATCATAAAATGCGGCAATTGCTAACATGATTCAGACAGAATTAAGCATCGCTACAGGTGAGAAAGTCTCATTGTAGTCAACTCCTTGAACTTGTCGAAAACCTTTTGCGACAAGTCGAGCTTTATAGATAGTAACATTTCCATCAGCGCCAGTCTTCTTCTTGAAGATCCATTTATTTTCTATGGGTAGCCGATCATCGGGCAAATCCACCAAAGTCCACACTTTGTTCTCATACATGGATCCTATCTTAGATTTCATGGACTCAAGCCATTTATTGGAATCTAGGCTCATCATAGCTTCTTCATAGTTCGTAGGTTCGTCATGGTCAAGTTACATGACTTCCAGAATAGGATTACCATACCACTCTAGTGCGGATCATGCTGGTTGACATATGAGGTTCAGTAGTAACTTGATCTAAAGTTTCATGATCATTATCATTAGCTTCCTCTCTAGTTGGTGTAGGCATCACGGGAACGGATTTCTCGGATGATCTACTTTCCAAATTGAGAGAAGGTACAATTACCTCATCAAGTTCTACTTTCCTCCCACTCACTTCTTTTGAGAGAAACTCCTTCTATAGAAAGGTTCCATTCTTGGCAACAAAGATCTTGCCTTTGGATCTGTGGTAGAAGGTGTACCCAATTGTTTCCTTAGGGTATCCTATGAAGACGCACTTCTTCGATTTGGGTTCGATCTTATCATGCTGAAGCCTTTTGACATAAGCATTGCATCCCCAAACTTTAAGAAACGACAACTTAGGTTTATTGGCAAACCACTGTTCATATGGTGTGGTCTCAATGGATTTTGACGGTGCCCTATTTAACGTGAATGCAACTGTCTCTAATGCATAACCCCAAAATGATAGTGGTAGCAAGAGACATCATAGATCGCACCACATCTAATAAAGTACGGCTATGCTGTTCTAATACACCATTATGTTGTGGTGTTCCAAGTGGCATGAATTGTGAAACTATTCCACATTGTTTTAAATGAAGGCCAAACTCGTAACTCAAATATTCACCTCCGCGATCAAATCGTAGAAACTTTGTTTCTTGTTACGATGACTCTCCACTTCACTCTGAAATTCTTTGAACTTTTCAAATGTTTCAGACTTGTGTTTCATTAAGTAGATATACCCATATCTGCTCAAATCATCTGTGAAGGTCAGAAAATAACGATACCCGCCGTGAGCCTCAACACTCATCGGACCACATACATCGCTATGTATTATTTTCAGTAAGTCATTGGCTCGCTCCATTGCTCCGGAGAATGGAGTTTTAGTCATCTTGCCCATGAGGCATGGTTCGCAAGTATCAAGTGATTCCAAAAGTCCATCTGCATGGATTTTCTTCATGCACTTTACACCAATATGACCTAAATGGTAGTGCCACAAATATGTTGCACTATCATTATCAACTTTGCATCTTTTGGCATCAATATTATGAATATGTGTATCAACACAATTGATATTCAAAAGAAATAGACCAGTCTTCAAGGGTGCATGACCATAAAAGATACTACTCATATAAATAGAACAACCATTATTCTCTAATTTAAATGAATAACCATCTTGCACTAAACAAGATCCAGATATAATGTTCAGGCTCAACACTGGCACCAAATAACAATTATTCAGGTCAAAAACTAATCTCGAAGGTAGATGTAGAGGTAGCGTGCCGACGGCGACCACTTCAACCTTGGAACCATTTCTGACGCGCATCGTCACCTCGTCCTTAGCCAATCTTCGTTTAATCCGTAGTCGCTGTTTTGAGTTACAAATATGAGAAACCGAACCGGTATCAAATACCCAAGCACTACTATGAGCATTAGTAAGGTACACATCAATAACATGTATATCAAATATACCTTTGTTCACTTTGCTGTGCTTCTTATCCGTCAAATACTTGGGGCAGTTCCGCTTCCAGTGACCAGTCCCTTTCAATAGAAGCACTCAGTTTCAAGCTTGGGTCAAGCTTTGGGCTTCTTCCCGGGAGTGGCAACTTGGTTCCATTCTTCTTAAAGTGCCCCTTCTTTCCTTGCCCTTTTTCTTGAAACTAGTGGTCTTGTTAACCATCAATATTTGATGCTCCTTCCTGATTTCTACCTCCGCAGCTATGAGCATTGCGAAGAGCTCAAGAATAGTATTTTCCATCCCTTGCATATTATAGTTCATCACGAAGCCTTTGTAGCTTGGTGGCAGTGATTGGAGAACTCTGTCAATGACACAATCATCTAGAAGATTAACTCCCACTGAGTCAAGTGATTATGATATTCAGACATTCTGAGTATGTGTTCACTGACAGAACTGTTCTCCTCCATCTTGCACCTATAGAACTTGTTGGAGACTTCATATCTCTCAACTCGGGCATTTGCTTGAAATATTAAATTCAACTCCTGGAACATCTCATATGGTCCATGACGTTCAAAATGTCTATCACGGCCCGAGTTGGTGGTAAGTAGTACCGAATCAAAATAATACGTTGGTGGTAAGTAGTATGACTATCACGGCCCACAACTCTTTGTGTTCTACTCGCGCATATCATCTACGCATAGACATGGCTCGGATGCCACTATTGGGGAACGTAGCATGCAATTTAAAAAAAATCCTACGCTCACGCAAGATCTATCTAGGAGATGCATAACAACGAGAGGGGGAGAGTTTGTATACGTACCCTCGTAGACCGAAAGTGTAAGCGTTTGACAACGCAGTTGATGTAGTCGAACTTCTTCTCGTTCCGACCGATCAAGCACCGAACGTATGACACCTCTGAGTTCTGCACACGTTCAGCTCGATGACATCCCTCGAACTCTTTATCCAGCAGAGTGTCGAGGAAGTAGATGAGTTCCGTCAGCATGATGGCATGGTGATGGTGATGGTGAAGTGATCCACGTAGGGCTTCGCCTAAGCACTACGGGAATATGACCAGAGGCGTAAACTGTGGAGGGGTGAGCCGCACACGGCTAATAATAGTTGATGTGTGTTCTAGGCACCCCTACCCATGTATATATCGGTGGGAGGGGGAGGTGAGCAGCCTTGGGGCGCCCCAAGTAGGAGGAATCCTACTTGGGTCCCTAGTCCAATCCGACCCCCTTTCCTTATTACCGGAAGGAGGAAAAGGGAAGAGAGAAGGAAGGAAGGAAAGGGGGCGAACCCCCTCTTCCTTCTCCTATTCGGCCTCCTATCTTAAGGGGGGCGCCACCCCTTGTGGGCTGGCGTGCTCCCCTCTTATGGCCCATAAGGCCCATTATTCCCCCGGGGGGTTCCGGTAACCCCCCGATAGTCCAATAAATACTTGATACTACCCGGAACACTTCTGATGTCCGAATACTATCATCCTATATATCAATCTTTACCTCTCGACCATTTCAAGACTCCTCATCATGTCCAATATCTCACCCAGGACTCTGAAGAACATTCGATCACCAAATCACATAGCTCATATTGTACAAAATCGTCATCAAACTTTAAGCGTGCGGACCCTACGGGTTTGTGAACTATGTTGACATGACCGGGACACCTCTCCGGTGAAGAACCAACATCGGAACCTGGATGCTCATATTGAATCCTACATATTCTACGAAGATATTTATCGATCGAACCGTAATGACAACATATGTTTTTCCCTTTGTCATCGGTATGTTACTTGCCCGAGATTCGATCGTCGGTATCTTCATACCTAGTTTAATCTCGTTACCGGCAAGTCTCTTTACTCGTTCCGTAATACATCATCCTGCAACTAAATCATTAGTCACTTTGCTTGCAAGGCTTCTTATTATGTGTATTACCGAGAGGGCCTAGAGATACCTCCTCGACACTTGGAGTGACAAATCCTAATCTTGATATATATCAACCCAACAAACACCTTCGGAGATACCTGTAGAGCATCTTTATAATCACCTAGTTACGTTGTGACATTTGATAGCACACAAGGTATTCCTCCGGTATCTGGGAGTTGCATAATCTCATAGTCGGAGGAATATGTATTTGACATGAAGAAAGCAATAGCAATAAAACTGAACGATCATAATGCTAAGCTAACGAATGGGTCTTGTCCATCACATAATTCTACTAATGATGTGATCCCATTCATGAAATGACAACACATGTCTATGGTTAGGAAACTTAACCATCTTTGATTAACGAGCTAGTCTAGTAGAGGCTTACTAGGGACACAATATTTTGTCTATGTATTCACACATGTATCAAGTTTCCGGTTAATACAATTCTAGCATGAATAATAAACATTTATCATGAAAAAGGAAATATAAAATAACAATTTTATTATTGCCTCTAGGGCATATTTCCTTCAGGGGTCACCCTGTCTGACCCCACATAGGGTGGGGAAGAAGGGCCCAATTTCCCCGTTGATGTTAACCACAGTGCATCTGCAAGATACCATTTGGATCACGCGCATAACCCATATATTGTTGAAGCCCTTACGGAGGAGGACCTCCCGTAGGAAGGGTCAATGAACAGTGTCATAGGCCTTATGGAAGTCAATCTTCAGAAATACCACTTTTGTATTGCACCAGCGTACCTCATGAAGGACTTCATGGAACACCAACACCCCATTGAGAATTTATCTTCCTCTAATGAAGGTCGACTGATTCGGATGCGTGATGTGTTCTGCTAACTGGGTCACCCTATTGGCGTACCCCTTCTCCAAAATTCCAAAGATCACATTGATCACTGTGATTGGGCGGAATTGGTGAATGTCTGAGGCCCCCAACAGTTTGGGAATGAGAGTGATGACCCTAAAGTTAAGCCAGACCTGGTCAATGGAGCCCACATAGAACTCCTCAAAGATGGCCATCACCTCGGGTTTGACTACGTCCAAAAAAGTTTGGAAGAACTTCAATGGGAGGCCATCAGACCCCGGGGCGGATGTCGGATTCATGCCCTTGATGTTCATCTAGACCTCCTCCTCGGAAAATGGGGCCATAAGGGCCTCATTGTTGGTCGTCGACATGTGCCGATGATTCGCCCAAATGTCCGGGGCCAAGGTCGCTCCTCCCCTAGGGGAGGCGGAGAAGAGCGCTTTGTAGAAGCCATCAATGTGGGCGCGAATGTCAATCGGCCGCTGGAGGAGGCAGTTACCATCCCAACGGAGAGGGATGGTGTTCCGGCGTCTCCGATCGTTAGCTATGGCCTGGAAGTAAGTCGTACTGGCATCACCTTTGAGGACCCACTTTTGGGTTCCCCGTTGGCGCCAATAGGCCTCCTCGTCTTTGGAGATGATTGACAACTGGTCCTCAAGGTCGTATTAGAGCAGCCACTCATCAGCAGAGAGGTCGACGGTGTCTGCACGGAGATTAAAGCCTGGATGGAGTCGAGCAGTGCTTTCTTGCGCTCCCACAAGCCCCGACCGAGGTTGGCCGCCCACTCCTTAATAAATTGGCGTGCATGCTTGGCACAAAAGTGCAGGTGTCGATGACCAAGATGAACCGGGGAGGGGAAGCCCGCTCCTCCAACCAACGGACGCGGATGGCCACAACAAAACCAGCTTGGTTTAACCAGTAGGTCTCGAACCGAAACCTAGTGGGGAGCTGCGATCATTCTCCGAGGAGAGGAGCAAGGGGACATGGTCAGATCCCACCCTAGTGATGGCCTGAAGGGAGGCGAGAGGGTAGCAAAGCTGCCACTCCGAGGACACGAGAACACGATCCAGCATGGACATAGTTGGGTTGGCTTGGCGGTTGGTCTAGGTGAACCTGGCACCAATCCTATCTAATTCCGAGAGTCCGAGATCTGCAATGCAATCGTTGAAGAGCTGCATCTGAGGGAAGTTGACTAGGTTATTGTGTTTGTCCGCAGCCGAGCGGATGAGGTTAAAGTCACCTCAGCTCTTCATGGTTGACTTACGGCCCTCCATGGCCAAGATGTAGCATCACGTTGAGCCATGGCTAGGCAGGTGGCTATCTCAGGCGGCATGGATTCTTCTCATCAACTCGTCCCTCTCCAGCTTGCTTCTGTTCATCATGAGCTTCTATAGCCTCCATGAGACCCTTCACCATGAGATCGCCAAATATCAGGCATGCTTCTTCTGGGCTGTCAAGGGCGATAAGCAAAAATATCATATGGTTAGTTGGCCGGACATTTGCAAACCATGTGACCAAGGCGGGCTAGGGATCATATCATCTAAACGCATGAACATTGCCCTGTTGACGGCTGGTTCTGGTGGATTGCTAACGGGTAAGGCGGCCTTTGGCTTGACATCATCCAGAACAAATACCTCCATGGACAACTGCTCGCCTTCTGTCAATGGTCTGGCGGCTCGCAGTTCTAGCAGTCCATCATTTAGCTGCTCCCGATCCTCCATATTGGAACCTCCATCGATGTAGGCTCAGGCTCAGCTACCTGTTCTGGTTTGATAGATGGATTGGGGACCACTCCTTTGCTGCTCGCTTCCCAAAGTTGTTTGCCATCGCGATGGAGCCCAGGATCTTAGTCAAGATGGCCCTTATTGACTTAGGACAACTCGCATTTCGGTAGTCATTTGGGCCCGTGGAACTTGGTACTTGGTAGGACCTCCTTGATTGCATCGCGCTCCACCGCACGAATGTGGATCAGCCGAACGATTGCATCTCCTGGCACTAGGAGCCATCAGGTTGATTCTCTACCAAGTCCCTATACTGATGTCGCTTGAAGCTATGTTGGTATTTCCCCAAAGAGGAAGGGATGATGTAGCACAGCAGCGGTAGGTATTTTCCTCAGGTATGAAACCAAGGTTATCGAACCAGTAGGAGAACCAAACATAAACAACCCCTGCACACAAATAACAACACATCGCAACCCGACGTGTTAAAGGGTTTGTCAATCCCTTTCGGGGTACGCCGCCTCAAGATAGACAAAGGACGTGAGGTAAATTTGTAGATGGGATAAATAAATCGCGGAACAAATAAATTGCAGCAAGGTATTTCTGTATTTTTTGGTTTAATAGATCTTAAAATAAACGCAAGGAAAAATAGATCGCATGGCAAATATATGAGAAAGAAGACCCAGGGGCCGTAGGTCTCACTAGTGGCTTCTCTCGAGAAAAATAGCAAACAGTGGGTGAACAAATTATTGTTGGGCAATTGATAGAACTTCAAGTAATCATGACGATATCCAGGCAATGGTCATTACATATGCTTCATGTCCAAGATTAGTAGACCGACTCCTGCCGGCATCTACTACTATTACTCCAACATCGACCGCTATCCAGCATGCATCTAGTGTATTAAGTTCATGGGAAAATGGAGTAATGCAATAAGAACGATGACATGATGTAGACAAGATCTGTTTATCTATTGTGGCAGATATGGATCCCGTCTTTTTATCCTTAGTAGCAACGATACATGCATGTCGATTCCCTTTCTGTCACTGGGATCAAGCACCATAAGATCGAACCCACTACTGGGCACCTATTCCCATTGCAAGATAAATAGATCAAGTTGGCTAAACAAAACCCAAATATCAGATAAGAAATACAAGGCTATAAGAGATCACGCATATAAGAGATCAAAGAACTCAAATAACTTTCATGGATATAAAAAGATATAACTGATCATAAACTCGAAGTTCATCAGATCCAAACAAACACACCGCCAAAAGACTTACATCATATGGATCTCCAAGATACCATTGTATTGATAATCAAGAGAGAGAGAGAGAGAGAGAGAGAGAGAGAGAGAGAGAGAGAGGAAGCCATCTAGCTACTAACTACGGACCCGAAGGTCTACAAAGAACTACTCACGCATCATCGGAGAGGCACCAATGGAAGTGGTGAACCCCTCCATGATGGTGTCTAGATTGGATCTGGTGGTTCTGGACTCTGCGGTGGCTGGATGAAAATTTTGTCGACTCCCCTAGGGTTTTTGGAATATTGGGGTATTTATAGAGCAAAGAGTCAGTCCAGGGGGCACCCGAGGTGGGCACAACCCACCAGGGCGCGCCTGGTGATGAAGCCATGTACCTAGGGTAGGGTCATGGACCTGTCCAAAATACCCTTCCCAAGGACATCTCTAGAAGAAACTACCTTTCAGTCGACCTGGAAGGATTCCACTCGACGGACTCGAAGACACTCGACCATGAAGACTCACTCGACCACCAGGAGATCTAGGGTCACTCTGCATCCAAACGGTCTGTTATTAAGTAGTCTTTATGGCCATGATATCACTTTATGTAAGACGTTACCAGTAACGCCAAGTCTTTATGTACATTGAACCCTCCTCTACGTGGGTTGGCTGGGGTCCTGGCGCACTCTATATAAGCCACCCCCATCCACAGGCAGAAGGGTTCGCACCCCTGTAACTCTCATGCATATAATCCAGTCGACCGCCTCCGGGCACCAAGACGTAGGGCTGTTACTTCCTCCGAAGAAGGGCCTGAACTCGTAAAACTCTTGCGTGTACAACTAATCCATAGCTAGGATCTTGCCTCTCCTTTAGTACCCCCCTACACTACTGTCAGACTTAGAACCACGACAGTTGGCGCCCACCGTGGGGCAGGTGTCTTAGCGACTTATTGGAGAAGTTGCAATTTTTTCCGATCACCTTCATCATGGTTTCAGGCGGAGTTTTGGTCGAGGGCCACGAGATCCGTCTCGGCGCGCTCACATTCATCGCCGACGACTCTGCCTGGCTTCAGGAGGCTCCGCTCGACGTCGACGCGCTCCCAGTCCACGGAGCGACGCACTTTCGCGCGTGCGTCCGCGGTGTCCTCCTACGGCAACCGTCGACTCAGTATCGACCGGTTTTTGTGTCATCCTCCCTCCCAGCTTCCCGCCGGCGCAAGCGCTTCGGTCGGTCGAGGCTTCAGTGGTGGGTGAGGCACGCGGTGGCTCGCAAGTCGACCACCGCCCAAGTCGCGGCAATCGAGCCCGACAAATCTCTCTACGGCTTGTTCAATTGGCTCCGCAGAGACTGCATCCGAGTGCGACAGCAGTGATCCAGCGGTGGAGGTCCTGATGGTCAACGAACCACACGCCCCCCCCGGCTTTCCTAGTGCCAAGGGAGGTAACGGCGGAGGCGATCCGTCACATTCCCATGAGGAATACCTTCTCGAGCCCCTCAATTCGCTGCAGAGGGAAGAACTTCGCCGCCGGAACATGGATGCCCTTCATACTCCTATCGTTGGAGAAACCCCTGAGGCTCGCGCCTTGGAGGACGCGTGCTTGGCCAACCTGGCTGAGCGCACTCGGCTGGAGAACCTTCAGCGAGCAGTCGACGAGCGTGCGCGACAACGGGTCCCTGACTCTAGTCGACGTCAGCTCTTTCCACCTCCGACTCAGGTATATCGAACTCCGATTCAGAATTTAGCAGCTGCAGCCCGTATACCAGAATCAATTCAGCCTTCCCAGTCAGAGGCTGGCAGAGGCTTGATGCAGATCAGAGATTTGCTCCGGGCAGCAGGAGATCAAAATTCAGCTGTATCACAGTCGCGGAACAGGATTCACAGCAAATCCATGGCTGCGAATACGGTCCAGTCGGCTCATAGCCCCAGATCGCCCCCGAGGCATGAAGGGCGTGGAGACCGGCACGATCAGTACAGGAACCGTGAGCAGTATGATCACCGATTCGATCGTGATGATCGACATCGAGTGCCCACCCCTCCCCCTAGGGGTGGATCCTACGTACCTCGACAGCAGGATGATAAACGCCAGCACAGTGGCGGGCGAAGAATTCCAGTCGACCCCAGGGAAACAGGCTTTGATGCAAGATCCATCATCGTTCAAGGACTGGTCGACCGGAACAGAGCTCATAGAGAGGGTCACGACAGAGAGGTACCCATCAGCAGCCGCGTGCATGTCTCCGGACCAGAGTGTTTCAGCAGAGCCATCAGAGCCGCAGTGATTCCTCCCAACTTCAGGTTGGCGACTGGAGTCAGTAAGTTCAATAGTGAGTCTAAGCCCGATACATGGCTTGAGGACTACCAAGTGGCCGTCCAGATCGGCGGCGGAAATGGCGAGGTGGCCATGAAACATCTGCCTCTTATGTTGGAGGGATCAGCCAGGGCATGGCTGAATCAGTTGACACCCACCAGCATTTACACATGGGAAGACCTCTCCCGAGTGTTTGTCAGAATGTTCGAAGGAACATGCAAGCGACCAGCAGGACTGACAGAGCTGCAATCTTGTGTGCAGAAGTCGAATGAGACTTTGAGAGATTACATCCAGAGATGGATCACATTGCATCACACAGTAGAAAATGTATCTGATCAGCAGACAGTCTGCACCTTCAAGGAAGGCGTTAAGTACAGAGAGCGAAGCCTGAAATTCGGTCGAACCGAAGACATGTCTCTGAGTTGAATAATGGAGATAGCCACCAAATATGCCAATGGTGAGGAAGAGGATCGGCTCCGGAGCGGCAAGCACAAGTTAGTCGCCCAGGAAACCGGAGAAGGGAACTCCAGTCAGAAGCAAAAGCGGAAAGCCGAGCCAGCTGCTCCTGGAGAAGCCTTGGCCGTGACTCAAGGAAAGTTCAAAGGAAAGCCCAAAGGGCCTTGGAACCCCAATAAAGTGAAGGATAAAGAGGGAAATGACGTGATGGATTTGCCGTGTCACATCCACACGAAGAAAGATGAAGAGGGTAATTTCATTTACCCGAAGCATACCACTCGACAGTGTCGACTTCTGATACAGCAGTTCTAGGGGAAACAATCGAAGGATAAGGAAAAGGAGTCAGACAAAGTTGAGGACAAGGGGGATAGTGACGAGGAATACCCTCAGGTCAATTCTACTCTGGTGATTTTTGCTGACGTTGAGAGCAAAAGTCGACTGAAAGTTATAAACCGAGAGGTGAATATGGTTGCTCCGGTGACACCCAATTATCTGAAGTGGTCTCAGACAGCCATCATATTCGACCAGTCTGATCACCCGACGCACATAGACACCCCTGGGAGGCAAGCTCTGGTGGTCGACCCAGTCATTGAGGGCACTCGACTGACTAAAGTGTTGATGGATGGCGGCAGTAGTTTGAATATACTGTATGCTGAGACGCTGAAAGGGATGGGCATTTCGATGTCCAGACTCAGCACAAGCAGCATGAGTTTCTATGGAGTCATTCCTGGCAAGAAGGCCGCATCACTCGGCCAGATTGCTCTCGATGTGGTTTTTGGTGATTCCAAGAACTTCCGCAAAGAAAAGCTGACGTTTGAGGTTGTAGATTTCCAGAGTGCCTACCACGCTATTTTGGGCAGGCCAGCTTATGCACGTTTTATGGCTCGACCATGTTACGTGTACCTCAAATTGAAGATGCCTGGCCCTAAAGGCGTGATCACTGTTACTGGTAATCGCAAGAAGGCGGAAGAGTGCTTCCAGAAAGGCTCAAAGATCGCCGATGCTCAGATGGTGGCAGAAGAGTGGCAGGAACACCAGAGGAATGCAGACCCGAGTGATTTGTTGCGAGCCAAGAAGCCGCTACGGAATCAGCGTTTCAGTCGTCCGGTGAGACAAAACCAGTTCACATCCACCAGACCGACCCCAACGCTGCTCCGACTCATATCTCCACAACACTCGACCCCAAATACGAAGAAGCGCTCATCTAGTTCCTCCGTGAGAATTGGGACATCTTTGCATGGAAACGTTCTGACATGCCAGGTGTACCCAGGGGGCTGGCTGAGCATCGTCTGCGAGTCGATTCAAATGCAAAACCTGTCAAGGAACATCTGCGACGGTCCACTGTCTAGAAAAGGAAGGCTATTGGCGAAGAGGTGGCTCGGCTCTTAGCAGCAGAGTTTATCCGAGAGATTTACCACTCTCAGTGGCTCGCCAATGTTGTCACGGTCCCCAAGAAGGACAACTCACTTTGCATGTGCATTGACTTTAAGCATATCAATCGGGCATGCCCGAAAGATCATTTTCCTCTTCCCCGCATCGACCAAATAGTCGACTCGACTGCGGGATGTGAGCGACTGTCTTTCTTAGACGCCTATTTCGGGTACCATCAGATCCGTCTGTATGGACCCGATGAGATCAAAACAGCTTTCATCACCCCTTTTGGGTGCTTCTGTTATGTCACCATGCCATTGGGACTCAAGAATGCCGGAGCCACGTTCATGAGGATGATTCAGAAGTGTTTGCTCACTCAAATCAGTCGGAATGTGGAAGCATACATGGATGACATTGTGGTCAAGTCACGGAAAGGTTCTGACCTGCTGACTGACCTTGCTGAAAAATTTGCCAACCTCAGGAGGTATGATATCAAGCTTAATCCATCCAAGTGCACATTCAGAGTTCCTGGCGGAAAGTTACTCGGTTTCCTCATTTTCGAACGAGGAATCGACGCAAACCCAGAGAAAGTGGGCACTATACTCCGAATGAAACGACCTGTGCGTGTGCACGATGTTCAGAAGCTTACTGGTTGCTTGGCCGCTTTAAGTCGATTCATCTCTCGTCTCGGTGAGAAGGAATTGCCTCTTTACCGACTGATGAAGAAGTCAGACAAGTTCGAGTGGACTCCTGAAGCTGATGCAACGTTTGTAGAGTTAAAAACCCTGATTTCCACCCAGTCGGTGCTTGCTGCCCCGATCAGCAAAGAGCCTTTGCTGCTTTACATTGCAGCCACAGGACAAGTCGTCAGTATAGTACTTACGGTCGAGCGGGAAGAAGAAGGGAAAACCTTCAAAGTTCAGCGCCCAATATATTATATTTTTGAAGTCCTGACCCCATCAAAGCAAAGATACCCTCATTATCAGAAGCTGGTATATGGGATTTATATGACCACGAAGAAAGTAGCTCACTACTTCTCTGACCATACCATCACAGTCGTCAGTGACGCCCCCTTATCAGAGATTCTACACAACAGAGATGCAACTGGTCGAGTGGCAAAATGGGCGATTGAACTCCTTCCCCTTGATATCAAATTTGAGGCAAAGAAAGCTATCAAGTCCCAAGCACTGGACTGAACAGCAGTTACTGACTCAAGTTCACTTGGAGCACTGGACTATGTTCTTTGATGGCTCTAAAATGCTGAATGGTTCCGGTGCCGGGGTAGTATTGGTTTCCCCCCGAGGAGATAAGCTCAGATATGTACTCTAGATTCACTTTGACTCCTCCAACAACGAAGTAGAATATGAAGCACTTTTGTATGGGTTCCGTATGGCCATTTCACTAGGCGTCCGTCGCCTCATGGTCTACGGTGACTCAGAGTTGGTGGTTAACCAAGTAATGAAGGAGTGGGACGTCAGAAGCCCAGCTATGACTAGTTACTGCAACGCAGTAAGAAAGCTGGAGAAGAAATTCGAGGGGTTAGAGCTTCATCATGTACCCCGACTGAAAAATCAAGCAGCTGATGACTTGGCAAAGATAGGTCCCAAAAGAGAAGCCATTCCCAACATGTCCACGTACCGTCGATTCAGGAGGATCCTTTCACCAAAGAAGCCCCGCAGCCAAAAAGTGCCACAGATCCGACTGAAGTTGAGGTCCCAGCTGTGGTTGACTTAATCATGGAAGTTCTGGTTATCACTCCCGACTGGACAGTGCCTTACATCGTGTATATCCTAAGGAAAGAGCTCCCAGAGAATGAAGAAGAGGCTCAGTAGATCGTCCGTCGATCAAAGGCCTTTACTGTCATGAGAGGACAGTTGTACAGATAAAGCGCGACTGGAGTCAGCCAGAAATGCATAACACCGGAAGAGGGTCGAATGGTTCTCAACGACATCCACTCGGGAACCTGTGGCCATCATGCGTCCTCTCGGACCATCATGGCTAAAGCGTACCGAGCGGGGTTTTACTGGCCCAGAGCAAATGAAATGGCGAAAGAGATAGTCGACAAATGTGAAGGATGTCAGTTCTACTCCAATATGTCACACAAGCCCGCCTCAGCCTTGAAGACCATTTCAATCGTCTGGCCTTTCACTGTTTGGGGGTTAGATATGGTCGGACCACTGAGAACTGGCAGGAGCGGCTTCACACATGTGCTGGTGGCAGTCGACAAGTTCACCAAGTGGATCGAAGCCAAGCCTACTAAAAATCTTGATGCTGGCACTGCCATCAGCTTCATCAGCGAGTTGATATTCAGATATGGAGTTCCGCATAGCATCATCACTGATAATGGGTCAAACTTTGATTCCGATCAGTTCAAAGCCTTCTGCACTTCTCAAGGCACACGAGTCGACTATGCTTCAGTCGCCCACCCCCAGTCGAATGGACAAGCAGAAAGAGCAAACGGCCTAATTCTCAAAGGACTGAAACCCCGGTTGATGCGTGACCTCAAGCACGCAGCAGGCGCGTGGGTTGACGAACTTCCATCAGTTCTTTGGGGATTGAGGACTACTCCAAATCGTTCGACTGGGAGAACTCCGTTCTTTCTGGTCTACGGAGCTGAAGCGGTTCTGCCAAGTGACCTGCTTCACAATGCACCGCGAGTCGAGCTCTACTCTGAAGTCGAAGCAGAACAAGCCCGGCAAGACGCAGTCGACCTTCTAGAAGAAGAAAGAGAGATGGCCATGATCCGATCGACCATCTATCAGCAAGACTTGCGCCGATTCTACGCCAGAAATGTGAAGAGCCGAGCCTTCCAAGAAGGAGACTTGGTCCTCCGAGTGGACCAAAAGAAGCCACACAAACTCGCCCCTACTTGGGAAGTCCCCTTCATTATTACCAAAGTTCTCCACAATGGAGCATACTGTCTTTACAACGTCGATCGCTGGATTGATGAGCCACGAGCTTGGAATCGGATCTGCTCCACCCCTTTTATACTTAAGCATTCACTCGGATGAGTTGTAATAAAAATACTTCTGTAGTTTATTTATCAAAGACAAGAGTTTTTTAATTTTCCCAGTGATTGTTGTTACTTTTGTTCACATAAATCAGTCCCCTAGTGGGTGGCTTAGCTGCGAATCCGTTTGACCTAAGTTTGTAAAAAAATTCCTTACCGAGTGGTGAGCCAGACTCCCCTCGGAGGCTTAGCTGCGAATTCGTTTCTCCTAAGTTTAAACAAAATCCTACCGAGTGGTAAGCCAGCCTTCCACTCTGAGGCTTAGCTGCGAATTCGTTTCGCCTAAGTTTAAACAAAATCCTACCGAGTGGTAAGCTAGCCTTCCACTCGGAGGCTTAGCCGCGAATCCGTTTCGCCTAAGTTTAAACAAAATCCTACCGAGTGGTAAGCCAGCCTTCCACTCGGAGGCTTAGCTGTAGTCCAAGTACTCTCCTAAGCTTAAACAAAATCCTGCCGAGTGGTGAGCCAGCCTCCCACTTGGGAGCTTAGCTGCAACCTAGTGTTCGCCTAAGTATAAAATACAACGTGCGCTCCGCAAGGAGGACAAAGCGCAAGTCGACTGCTACCTTCTCCTTCTGAGCTACGCCACAAATACAACGTGCGCTTCGCAAGGAGGATGAAGCGCAGGTCAACTGCTACCTTCTCCTTCTGAGCTACACCACAAATATAACGTGCGCTCCGCAAGGAGGACGAAGCGCATGTCGACTGCTACCTTCTCCTTCAGAGGTACGCCACAAAAATCCTAGCGAGTGGAGAGCAAACCTCCCACTCGGGGGCTTAGCAGCAGCCCAGTGCTCGCCTAAGTTTTTTGAAAATCCTACCGAGTGGTGAGCAAACCTCCCGCTTAGGGGCTTAGCTGCAGCCCAGTGCTCGCCTAAGTTTTTGAAAATCCTACCGAGTGGAGAGAAAACCTCCCACTCGGGGGCTTAGCTGCAGCCCAGTGCTCGCCTAAGTTTTTGAAAATCCTACCGAGTGGTGAGCAAACCTCCCACTCGGGGGCTTAGCTGCAGCCCAGTGCTCGCCTAAGTTTTTGAAAATCCTACCGAGTGGAGAGCAAACCTCCCACTCGGGGGCTTAGCTGCAGCCCAGTGCTCGCCTAAGTTTTTGAAAATCCTACTGAGTGGAGAGCAAACCTCCCACTCGGGGGCTTAGCTGCAGCCCAGTGCTCGCCTAAGTTTTGAAAATCCTACCGAGTGGCGAGCAAACCTCCCACTCGGGGGCTTAGCCGCTGCCCAGTGCTCGCCTAAGCATGACGAGTACAAGTCAATTGCAATTTGTGCTTCGTACCTACTTGCAAAAGTGCATCACAAACACTAGTATATATTCCGAGTGAATGATCATTCGAAGGCGGTTGCAGACATATTCAATGGCAAACCCGAGTTCAGATAGCGCCCTATGGATCCAGAAGTGCTCAGGCACCAAGCCTGTTAAAGTTTATCAGTTACAAAAACCACTCGGCATTCCGAGGCAAATTTAAGGCATCAGACATAGAAGTTTTTTATTCCTCCTGCGGAGGACTGGAAGGCGCAACGAACTCGTCCAGGTCGATTCCATCTACGATCCGAGTGGCAGCAGCAATGAAGGTCTCCATGAAAGATCGGAAGTCATGCTTCTTGGTATTGGCCACTTTGAGAGACGCCAGCTTGTCTTCTCGCGCGTCCTTGCAGTGAACATGGACCAGAGACAGAGCAACATCAGCACCACACCTGGCAGAAGACTTTTTCCATTCTTGCACTCGACTTGGAACTTCATTCAGTCGAGTCATCAGAGACTCATCGTTTTGAAGTGTTTCTCCCGGCCAGAGTGCTGTGTCGATGCGTGATGTTGCAACCTTCAGTCTCGCAAGATAGTCGACCACAGCAGCAACACGAGACTCGAGATGGAGCACGTTCATGGCGGCTTCATCCTTCACAGGAGAGTTGATGGGATCTAAGCCAGTCTCCACTCGACTAGTCTCCTCTTCAAAGTTTTGGCAGAATTCTGTGGATACGATCCAAGGATAAGTTAATGTTCCTACAATAATTCAGTGATTACCAGTCGGATATAAGGGGTTACCTTCGAGCATGAGGAATAACTTCTTGGCGAGCCCTCCTAGATAAGCCTCTAAGTCGTTCTTCTTTCCCACCAGTTCGCTAGCCTTGTCACTCAGGGCCATCTTGTCATTCTTCAGTCGGCTGACCTCCTTGTTGGCCACGTCGAGATCAGCTTTCAGATTGGTATTCTCCTCTTCAAGTTTGCTGATTGAAGCCAACTTTTCTTCTGCGAGTTTCGTCTTGTCTGAAGCCGCTTTCTACGCCTCGGCGAGGTCAAGGTCCTTCTTCTTCAGTGCATCCCTTAGTTTATCTGCGAAATGACAGTGAGGTCAGACTCAGGAATGGACAAAAAATAAGGCCAGTCATCAAGGTTCTCACCAAACATACCTTTTGTCTCCTCCTTCGCCTTCGTGAATTTCTCCTAGACAAGCTTCAGATCAAATTCGAGCAGGATATGCTTGTTCTCCAACTCAGTATAACGAGCCACAAGCTCGCAAGATTTCTATGAAAAATCTGTCAACAGACATCAAAGACAGGTCATTTCTGAGTGACCAAGAGAAAAATAGTAGCATTTCTAAGACTACAGCCGAATCAAAAATTTCAACTGTAGTCTCGGGGACTACACCCAGTGGGTGCACTCAGCGTGCCCCCACTGGTTGTACCGGCTCGGATCGACCAGTCGACCGAAAGTAGCTAACTGCCAACAGTTAGACATAGTTTCAAAAAAAAGGGAGAAAGAAAGCAAAGTATTCTTCAGACCATAGCCGACTACCAGCAGTCGACCACGGTCTCGGGGACTACACCCAGTGGGTGCACTCAGCGTGCCCCCACTGGTTCCATGATTCCATTCGACCAGATCGAGTGAAGAAAGTAAAAGGGAAAAAATTTCAAGACATAAAGACTACAGTCGACTGCCAGCAGTCCACCGTAGTCTCGGGGACTACACCAAGTGGGTGCACTCAGCGTGCCCCCACTAATCCAGACATTTCAATCGACACACCCAGTGGGTGTATGACAAGTATTAAGATGTTCAGAAAGAAAAATTGTCAGGTATCATATCCTAACAGAACAGGCGGTGGTCAACTAACCTGGACATTGCTCTGAAGAGCTGAACTTGCATCATAAGCTGCTTGGCTGGCGTCTCGGATCGCCTTCACCTGCTCCATCATGACCCCCGCCTGGCGTATGGCTTCCTTGGCAGCACCTGCTTGGTCCTCTGGGACGTGGTGTGTGGAGAAGAGGGAAGGTGGATCAGCACTCGACGACGGAGGGCTAACACTCGTCAACGGCACCGCAAAGGACACGGTAGCCCGAGCTACGTTGCCCCCCTCCGGAACCAATGTCTCAGGCACTGACGCAACCTGAGCAGTCTTGCCAGCAGACGCTTTCCTGTTCCTCCTTTGCCTCAGTGGCTCCTCATCGTCATCATCAGGGAGATCAATGATAATGCTAGGTGGAGCTACAGAAAAGGTTCAAAGTTAAAAATGAAGATCCGATCGACCAAAAGTGAAACTGCACAGATCATACCAGGATTGGAAGTGACAGCATCCTCCATTTCTTGATCTTCATGCCTGGCTGAGGTCTCAGAAGTAGCAGCACTGCGATTTCAGAAATCAGTGGGTCAGCGATCGGGTCGACCAAGAATATAACCATGATTGAAAGAGAAAACATGAGTTATGCCGTTACCCAGAAACAGTCGGAATCTCCATCCTCATCTTTGGTAGGGCCTTCGCCGGTTTTGTCGGTGCCGCTCGGGGTTGCTTCGATGCTTTCTCAGTCGGTGCCGGAGAAGTCGTCTAAGGGCGTTTGGTCGACTGCCCAGCAGGCATGGCTCCCTTGCCACGCTCGACTGCAGGATCATGGGCGAGCTTGGACCGTCTTTCAGTACGAGGAGGCTCGACTACCTCCTCCTCTTCCTCCTCCTCTTCCTCATCAGAGCCAGCATCTTCTTCACCCTCATCGCCGTCCGACTCCCACTCCTCCTGGCTTTCACCTCCACTTCCTTCTTCTTCTTCGGTCTGTTCTTGCGCCCCGTTGGGCATCAAGTACATCTCGGTTGTGATCTAGAAGACAACAAACAAGATAAAGGTCAGTCGACCGAATTGCAGCAAAACAGAATGGAGAAAACAGAATCACAAGTTAGAGAAATGTAGTCAGACCTTGTCTGGTTCGTAGGACTGGTCGAGTAGCGGGATCCTCCTGGCTCCACGAGGATTATCTCTGTTCCCCGTGATGGCGGTCATCCACCTCTCCAGAGTGACATCGTCGACCTCCTTCGGGTGGACCCGAGTGGTGTCTTCAGTACCAGAGTACAACCACATCGGATGGCCCCGATACTGAAGTGGCTGAATGCGCCGTCGAAGGAAAACCTCTAGAAGATCCATGCCTGTCACTCCATCGCGAATGAGATGGACCACGCGCTCCATCAACATCCTAACCTGAGCCTTCTCCTCCGGAAGCACCTTCAGAGAAGATGGCTTGTTCACTCGGTCGATGGAGAATGGGTGGAGGCCAGTCGACTGCCCTGGCGTCGACTGGTCTTGACAGTAGAGCCAGGTCGACTGCCACCCTCGAACTGACTCGGGAAGGGTCATGGCTGGAAAGGCACTCTTACTCCTCATCTGAACTCCAAGACCCCCACACATCTGGATTACTTGGGTTCTCTCGTCATTCGGGCTAGCCTTTTTCACCATCTAAGAGCGACAGGTGAAAATGTGTTTGAAAAGACCCCAGTGCGGCCGACAACCCAAGAAGTTTTCACACAAAGACACGAAAGCGGCGAGGTAGGCAATGGAGTTGGGTGTGAAGTGATGGAGTTGTGCCCCAAAGAAGTTCAGAAACCCCCAAAAGAAAAGATTCGGCGGCAGAGAAAACCCGCGATCTACATGGGTGGCTAAGAGGACGCACTCACCCTCCTGAGGCTGCGGCTGCCACTCCTTCCCCGGAAGCCTTGCTGACCCATGGGGGATCAGTCCGTCATTGGCCAGGTCGTCGAGGACCTTCTGGGTGATGGTCAAGCGGATCCAGTCTCCCTGGATCCAGCCTTGCGGCAGGCCGGAACGCGACGAGGATCCGCCCCGACTAGGCGCTCTCCCCTTCGCCTTCTTCGCCCGCTCCAAAGCCGCCGTCTTTTCCTTCACCATCGTCACCGGCGAGGCGCGCAAGGAGCAGTGAGGCGGAGGTGGAGGCGAGCGCAGCGGGCGAGTTCGACGAAGAGGGAGAGGGGATTGAGGGCGCACTGTTTGAAAAACCCCCGTCCGGCGCCTTATATGAAGTCTCTTCCGTGTGGCTGACTGGTAGGCCTGGGCGATCCTGTCAAATCCCGCAACAGTCGCGCGCGCGATACATGGCGAAAAAGGTGGCGTGGAAATCGAGGCGTCCCTGCCTTATCCCATCCGAGTACTGTGGCTTCCTCCGCCTCGTGCGCTTCTCGAAACTCAGATCCAGCTAAATCCGCGAACAACAGAGCAACTTGTCAGATTGAAGATTTCCTCTGATCCGTCGCTCGGAGATCTCCAAGTATAGAAAAGTCACTCGACCAATATAAAGAATGGATCAAGGCGACTAAAAAAGAAGTTGGTGCCGTCACCTACGGTCATTTGATCCAGAACAATACATACTCATAGCACAAAAAGGGGGGTCGGAAGAATTCTCAACTCCTTCCTCACTCAAACCTCGATCCATTCGGGGGCTAATGATGAAGCCATGTACCTAGGGTTGGGTCATGGACCTGTCCAAAATACCCTTCCCAAGGACATCTCTAGAAGAAACTACCTTTCAGTCGACCTGGAAGGATTCCACTCGACGGACTCGAAGACACTCGACCATGAAGACTCACTCGACCACCAGGAGATCTAGGGTCACTCTGCATCCAAACGGTCTGTTATTAAGTAGTCTTTATGGCCATGATATCACTTGATGTAAGACGTTACCAGTAATGCCAAGTCTTTATGTACATTGAACCCTCCTCTACGTGGGCTGGCTGGGGTCCTGGCGCACTCTATATAAGCCACCTCCCTCCACAGGCAGAATGGTTCGCACCCCTGTAACTCTCACGCATATAATCCAGTCGAACGCCTCCGGGCACCGAGACGTAGGGCTGTTACTTCCTCCGAGAAGGGCCTGAACTTGCAAAACTCTTGCGTGTACAACTACTCCATAGCTAGGATCTTGCCTCTCCTTTAGTACCCCCCTACACTACTGTCAGACTTGGAACCACGACACCTGGGCCTCCTGGCGTGCCCTGGTGGGTTTTCCCCTCCTCGGAACTCCCCCCAGGTGCAACCAGGGCCCATCTTCTTCCTTTTGGTCCATAAAAAATCATCGTAAATTGGCGTAGCATTTGAACTCCATCTGATATTGATTTCCCGCAATGTAAAAAACATGTAGAAAACAACAACTGGCACTTGGGACTATGTCAATAGGTTAGTACCAAAAAATGATATAAAATGACTATATAATGATTATAAAACATCCAAGATTGATAATAAAACAACATGGAATAATAACAAATTATAGATATGTTGGAGACGTATCATCATCCCCAAGCTTAACTCATGCTCGTTCTCGAGTAGGTATGTGATAAAAACAGAATTTCTGATGTGGAGTGTTGTTTATCATGTCATATCATATTCTTTTCTTTATAGCATGGACATTTGGACTTTTATGTGATTCAAAGCAATAGAATAGTTTTGACATAATAATTTAGATACTCAAGCATATCAACAAGCAACCATGTCTTTCAAAATATCAATTCTAAGACAAGTTATCACTAGCCCATCATGCTCAAACATTGATCCATTCATGAAACACACTCGAATATTAGATACACCCAATACTTAAGTACGATCATATTGCCCCCTAGTTGGTGCTTTTATAAGAGAGGATGGAGACTCAATTTCAAAAATAAAAATTGCATAAAGTAAAAGAAAGGCCCTTCGTAGAGGGAAGTAGGGATTTGTAGAGGTGCTAGAGCTCAAAGCGAAAAAAATAGAGATAAAAACATTCTGGGGGGTGTATCCATCCTACAAACGAAAATGACTTGGAGCATCCCAACACTTTCCATGCTAGATATATTATAGGCGGTTCCCAAACAGAAAATAAAGTTTATTCATTTTCCCACCATAACTTTCACTTTCCATGGCTAGCCGTATCCACGGGTGCCCTCCATACCAACACTTTCCAAGGAATTTATTATTTGACAACATAAGTAAATTCATTTTTGCATTTCAGGACTAGGCATCCCTAAAACCTTTGTCTTACTATCGTGCAATGACAAGTGAATAAACACTCATCGTGAGAATAACACATCTAGCATGGAAAATATTAGCTACCCCTTACCGTTCCACGAGCGAAACAAACACACAAAAGAGAAGTTCATTTTGAAAATTAGAGATGGCACATGCAAATTTGCTTAGAACGGCAAAGGAATACCGCATATAGGTAGATATAGTGGACTCAAGTGGCAAAACTGGTTTAAAGGATTTTGGATGCACAATTAGAGGTCATACTTGGTGCAAAATGAAGGCTAGCAAAAAGATTAAGAAGCGACCAACCAAGAAACGAATAATCTCATAAGCAAGCATTAAGCGTAATTCACACCGAATAATGCACCACAAGTAGGATATAATTTCATAGCATGATTATTGACTTTCGTGCATGCATAGGGAATCATAAACCTTAACACCAATATTCTTACTAGAGCACAATTACTCATCAACATAACTCACATATCACATCATCATATCTCAAAAATATTACTAAGAATCAAGTTTATTTTTTTCCAATGATCTTCATGACATATTTTTTCTTTCTTTATCCTTCTTGGATATCTATCACTTCGGGACTAATTTTCATGTGTTGCTTTTCATAAGCTCAAACAAATATAAGTGAAGATCATGAGCATAACATATTTTCTTTCTCTCAAAATAATTTAAGTGAAGCAAGAGAGAATTTCTTTGAAATTTTACTAACTCTCAAATAAATCTAAGTGAAGCAAGAGAGCATTTCTTCAAAAATACTAAGCACACCGTGCTCAAAAAGATATAAGTGAAGCACTAGAGCAAGTCCATTGCTCATAAAAATTTAAGTGAAGCATGGAGAGCAACTCTAACAAGTCATGAAATAATTTTGGATCTCTCAAATAGGTGTTTCCAGCAAGGATTGATGACTTAAAACACAAAATAAAACAAGTAAAGACACATATCATACAAGACGCTCCAAGCAAAACAAATATCATGTGACGAATACAAATATAATCTCGAGTAAAATACCGATGGTCGTTAGAAGAAAGAGGGGATGCCACTCGGGGGCATCCCCAAGCTTAGTTGGTTGCTCATTCATGGATAATAGCTTGGGATGCCGGGGCATCCCCAAGCTTAGGCTCTTCTATACTTCTTTGATCCATCGTAAGATAACCCAAAACTTGAAAACTTCAATCACACAAAACTCAACAAAACCCTTGTGAGATCCGTTAGTAAAAGAAAGCAAACCACTACTATAAGTGCTGTGTCAAACCAATTCTTATTTTGTTTTTGTATTATATCTACTGTATTCCAACCTTTCTATGGAAAAACTCATCAAAGAAAACCATAGAGCCATCAAAATAAGCACACAACACAAAGAAAACAGAATCTGTCAAAACAGAACAGTCTGTAGTAATCTGGAAGTTTAGAATACTTATGTAACTCCAAAAATTCTACCAAATTATTAAGACCAGCATAATTTGTATATTCATATTATGAAAAAAGAATCAGGGCAAAAACTCTTTTATGTGATTTATGATAATTATTTCCGGTAGCGCAAAGTTTCTGTCTTTTTCAGCAAGATCAAACAACTATCACCCCAGGAGACCCTAAAGGCTTTACTTGGCACAAACACTAATTTAAAAAAACACAATAATAACAGTAGCATAATTGTGATAACAGTCAAGAGCAGAAAGCAAAAAGAAAAAATAAATTTTATTCATTGGGTTGCCTCCCAACAAGCGCTATAGTTTCACGCCCCTAGCTAGGCATAAGATTTTATTGATGCTCACACGAAAGATAATAATTGAAACACAAAAAGAGAATCATAAAACATATTACAAACACATTTAAGTCTAACATACTTCCTATGCATAGGCATCTTATAAGCAAAGAAATTATCAAGGCAAGGAAAAACTAGCATATGCAAGGAAGAAGAAAGAGACGATAGCAATCTCAACATGAAGAGAGGTAATTTAGTAACATGGAAATTTCCACAACCATATTTTCCTCTCTCATAATAATTACATGTAGGATCATAATCAAATTCAACAAAATAGATATAAAATAACATATTCTCAACATGATCCACATGCATGCGAAGTTGACACTCTTCCAAAATAGTGGGATTAACATTAACTAAAGTCATGACCTCTCCAAACCCACTTTTATCAAAAAATTCATAAGATTGAACATTCCCCAAATATATGGGATCTAAAGTTGACACTCTTCCAAACCAACTTTCAATAATATTGCAAACATTATTATCAATCTCATATGTATCATGGGGCTTAAATAAATTTTCAAGTTCATACGAAGAATCACCCCAATCATGAGCATAGCAACAAGTAGTAGCATAGCCAAATTAGCATCCCCAAGCTTGGAGTTTTGCATATTATTAGCACAATTGAAATTAACAGTATTTATAATAAAATCATTGCAATCATGCTTTTTATTCAAGGAGCTATCATGAATCTCTTCATAAATTTCTTCATCACAATTTTTAGATCCACGAATCTCAAGCAAAACTTCATAAAGATAATCTAGTGTACTCAAATCATTAGCAATTTGTTCATTATAATTGGATCTCTTAAAAAGATTAGTAGGTGGATGAGGATACATATCAAGAGATATTTAGCAAGCAATGGTGCAAGCAAATAGAAGACACATGACACACAAGCAAAGAACAGATCTGACGGGAAAACGACGAACGAAAAAGAGGGCGAATAAAATGGCAAATTTTTGTGAAGTGGGGGAGAGGAAAACAAGAGGCAAATGGCAAATAATGTAAATTGCGAGGAGATGAGATTTTTGATTAGGAACCTGGTTGATGTCGAAGATCCTCCCCAGCAACGGCGCCAGAAATTCCTTTTGATGTTGCTTGAAGCTACGTCGGTATTTCCCCAAAGAGGAAGGGATGATGCAGCACAGCGGCGGTAGGTATTTCCCTCAGATATGAAACCAAGGTTATGGAACCAGTAGGAGAACCAAGCAACACAACGTAAATAGCCCCTGCACACAAATACCAACACCTCGCAACCCGACGTGTTAAAGGGGTTGTCAATCCCTTTCGGGGTACAACGCCTCAAGATTGGCAAAGGACGTGAGGTAAATTTGTAGATGGGATAAATAGATCGCGGAACAAATAAATTGCAGCAAGTTGTTTTTGTATTTTTTGGTTTAATAGATCTGAAAATAAATGTAGGGAAAAAGTAGATCGCAAGGCAAATATATGAGAAAGAAGACCCGGGGGCCGTAGGTTTCACTAGTGGCTTCTCTCGAGAAAAATAACAAATGGTGGGTGAACAAATTACTGCTGGGCAATTGATAAAACTTCAAATAATCATGACGATATCGAATCAGTGATCATTACATAGGCATCGCGTCCAAGATTAGTAGACCGACTCCTGCCTGCATCTACCACTATTACTCCACAACATCGACCGCTATCCAACATGCATCTAGTGTATTAAGTTCATGGAAAAACAGAGTAATGCAATAAGAACGGTGACATGATGTAGACACGATCCATTTATCTATTGCGGCAGATATGGATCCCGTCTTTTCATCCTTAGTAGCAACGATACATACGTGTCGGTTCCCTTTCTGTCACTGGGATCAAGCACCGTAAGATCGAACCCACTACAGGGCACCTCTTCCCATTGCAAGATAAATAGATCAAGTTGGCCAAACAAAACCCAAATATCAGAGAAGAAATACGAGGCTATAAGAGATCAAAGAACTCAAAAAACTTTCATGGATATAAAAAGATATAACTGATCATAAACTCAAAGTTCAGATCCCAACAAACACATCGCCAAAAGACTTACATCATATGGATGTCCAATAGACCATTGTATTGATAATCAAGAGAGAGAGGAAGCCATCTAGCTACTAACTACAGACCCGAAGGTCTACAAAGAACTACTCACACATCATCGGAGATGCACTAATGGAAGTGGTGAACCCCTCCGTGATGGTGTCTAGATTGGATCTGGTGGTTCTAGACTCTGCGGCAGCTGGATGAAAATTTTGTTGGCTCCCCTAGGGTTTATGGAATATTTGGGTATTTATAGAGCAAAGAGTCAGTCCAGGGAGCACCCGAGGTGGGCACAACCCATCAGGGTGCGTCTGGGCCTTCTTGCGCACCCTGGTGGGTTATCCCCTTCTCGGGACTCCCCTAGGTGCAACCAGTGCCCATCTTCTTCCTTTTGGTCCATAAAAAATCATCGTAAATTGGCGTGGCATTTGGACTCCGTTTAATATTGATTTCCTGCGATGTAAAAAACATGCAGAAAACAACAACTGGCACTTGGCACTATGTCAATAGGTTAGTACCAAAAAATGATATAAAATGACTATATAATGATTATAGAACATCCAAAATTGATAATAAAATAGCATGTAATAATCAAAAATTATAGATACGTTGGAGACGTATCATATACCAGGCCATTGCGGCTGCCCCTGCCCCAACGCCCTTGATCTATATATGGGCGCTTAGACCACCACTGAAGATTAGGATCTTTCTCTGGCAATGGATCCCGGGACGGGTCCCGTCGGGTGTGGAGGTGCTCAAACAATATGGCCCTTGGGATGGGATATGCCCTCTGTATTGAACGATGGAGGACTCGACCACATCTCTTCACATGTGTGTCTACCCAATTCCTTTGGAGCTGCTTCTGTGAAGCGGTTGGTGCTCGTTGGTGCAACAACAACTTCCCCGACCTCTTTGCGGAAATCTAGGCCACCCCTCAACATGACCGCCACATTAGGTGGCTGTGTATTGGGGCCCTTGCTTGGACTCTTTGGACCATGTGCAGTAAACTTATGATCTAGCGTGTTCCTCTACGATGTGTTACTGACATGATTTTTAAAAATGTGTGGTTATTTGCAGCTTTGGCGGCCGCTTAGCCGTCCCAGATCGAGACACCATCAACATCATCATTGCAGATCTTCGCTCGATGGCTGTCCGCTTGGCGCTGTCGCTTCCTCCATCATCACCTCAGCTGGATTAGCGGCCTTGAGGCCTGTGCTACCGCTTTATTTGTCTTATTATAGGGCTTGTTGAGCCGTGACCTCAGAAGAACCATGTGCACTCTGTTTGTTTGGTACTTTTGTGTGTGTCTGCGGTGTGAACATTTGTCGAACCTTGTGCTATGGTGATTTGCTTTATATATAAAGCGGGGCGAAAGCCTTTTTTGTAATATGCAGCAACATGAGCCAAAATTTTGGGTTGCCCCCCTCAAAAAATCATCAACATTTAAAGATACATCATCTGCTAGAGCATTGTTTTGGGCCCAAAATTCCCTAAACGACTGTTGGAGATGTTCTCACATAACCGCACTGTTTTGGCCGAAGGAAGTCAGAGCCACATTATTTTTGCCAACGGAAAGAAAGAGGTGCACTTCTAGAACACCGCCAGCTTGTCGCCCAACAAAAGCCGGTGGACACATTTTAAAATTTTATGGATCTCGGCTAACTATGTATTGTATCATGGCCCAGCTTAAGTTTTGAAATTTCTTCTTGCAAAAAAATCAGAAATCTCAGAGGCTCATTCAAATACATGACTTGAGTTGAAGAAACACCAACATGTAAGGTGGATTGTTCGAGTACTCAATGTGCATGAGAAAATAGAGCAATAAAGTGCACGCTCACACTCACTTCATGCCACGCAACACATGCGCATCACATTTTGTGAATCAAGTTTAAGGTCAAACTGATGTTATGTGCCTTGTTGGAAGAACTAATATTTGACATGGTAGTGCACTGCCTAACTCTAAGTGTATGTGTCAATAATCAAGTACATCATGAACACAATTTTTACATCCACAAATTTCTTTCACCACTCATCAGTTGCATTTCTTCACTCTCCCATGCGTCCACTCTATGTAGAGGCAATGCAGAGGAGAGAGGCTACAAAGAAGACATAGCATTAGAACAAACACACACACTGGCCGTGTTTCTTGTCCTAAGTTGACTCTCTAGTGAAACCATCTTGGAAACTACATGCACAGTCATCTAAGAGAGCAGGCCTCCAAAATTGCTTCCCTAGAAAACCTGAACCGGGTGAGAGGCCATAAGGTTTTTGGGGACCGTCTCAGCACCACTGCTTGCTTCTGATAGACTGTGTCCTCGTTGTCCATCCGCCTGATTCTACTAACTCCTCTATGGCGGACGCCTACCTTGTCTTCACCACCATGGCCGACGATGTTGTTGTACCTGAGTTTTGGTGAGCTTGTACAATCTGAACCTCTCTTTGTTGACATGTGCCTTTGGCCCATATGAGTATATGCTGGATGTTTCTAGTCTGTCTTATGCAATTTGTTATGTGAGTAATCTAGTGTTGGTGCTAATATGGATTAAGCTTAACCAAAAACTGGCTAATTTCCAAACATTGAGTGGCTTTGTTGTTGCTTTGAAACTGAGCCCATTTTTTTGGAATAGTTTGAATTGCTTACCACATATGTCACATGGTGAAACTTATCCCGTTTACAGGTGCTTGCTTCAAAAGATGGCAGACCAAAACCATCTTGTGGCTCATTGCAATGAACGTCTAGGTTTTGGCTGGCACTTAAGAGGGCCCCTTACTCTTGAATAAGACAAATCATTTTTTGAGGCCACTGTAATCTTTGTGTGTGTGCTGATGAAGTCATGTACCTAGGGTAGGGTCATGGACCTGTCCAAGGTACCCTCCCCAAGGACATCTTTAGAAGAAAGCGTCTTCCAGTCGACCTAGAGGGATTCCACTCGACGGACTTGAAGACACTCGACCATGAAGACTCACTCGACCACCAGGAGTTCCAGAGCCACTCTGTATCCAAACGGTTTGTAATTAAGTAGTCTTTATGGTCATGATGACACTTTATGTAAGGAGTTACCAGTAACGCCTGGCCTTAATGTACTTTAAGCCCTCTGCTACGTGGGCTGGCTGGGGTCTTGGCATCCTCTATATAAGCCACCCCCTCCACTAGCAAAAGGGTTCGCACCCTTGTAACTCTCACACACATAATCTAGTCGACCACCTCCGGGCACCGAGACGTAGGGCTGTTACATCCTCCGAGAAGGGCCTAAACTCGTTAAACCCTCATGTGTAGAACTACTCCATAGCTAGGATCTTGCCTCTCCTTAGTACCCCCCTACATTACTATCAGACTTAGAACCACGACAGTTGGCGCCCACCGTGGGGCAGGTGTCTTAGCGACTTATTGGAGAAGTTGCAATTTTTCCGATCCCCTTCATCATGGTTTCAGGCGGAGTTTTGGTTGAGGGCCGCGAGATCCGTCTCGGCGCGCCCACGTTCGTCGCCGATGACTCTGCCTGGCTGCAGGAGGCTCCGCTCGACATCGACACACTCCCAGTCCGCGGAGCTACGCACTTTCGAGCGTGCGTCCGCGGCGTCCTTCTGCGGCAACCGTCGACCCAGTATCGGCCGGTTTTTGTGTCATCCTCCCTCCCAGCTTCCCGCCGGCGCAAGCGCTCCGGTCGGTCGAGGCTTCAGTGGTGGGTAAGGCACGTGGTGGCCCGCCAGTCGACCATCGCCCAAGTCGCGGCAATCAAGCCCGACGAATCTCTCTACGGCCTGTTCGACCTGTCGACTGGCTCCGCAGAGACTGCATCCGAGTGCGATAGCAGTGATCCAGCGGCAGAAGTCCTGATGGTCAATGGACCACACGGTCCCCCCGGCTTTCCAGGTGCCGAGGGAGGCAACGGCGGAGACGATCCGTCACACGTCCATGAGGAATACCTCCCCGAGCCCCTCAATTCGCTACAGAGGGAAGAACTTCGCCGCCGGAACATGGATGCGCTCCACACTCCAATCGTTGGAGAAACCCCTGAGGCTCGTGCCTTAGAGGATGCGCGCTTGGCCAACTTGGCTGAGCGCACTCGACTGGAGAACCTTCAGCGGGCACTCGACGAGCGCGCGCGGCAACGGATTCCTGACTCCAGTCGACGCCAACTCTTTCCACCTCCGACCCAGGTATATCGAACTCCGATTTAGCATTTAGCAGCTGCAGCCCGTATAGTAGAGTCAATTCAGCCTTCCCAGTCAGAGACTGGCAGAGGCTTGATGCAGATCAGAGATTTGCTCCGGGCAGCAGGAGATCAGAATTCAGCTGTATCGCAGTCGCAGAACAGGATTCAGAGCAGATCCGTGGCAGCGAATACGGTCCAGTCGGCTCATAGCCCCAGATCACCCCCGAGGCATGAAGGGCATGGTGACCGGCACGATCAGTACAGGAATCATGAGCAGTATGATCACCGATTCGATCGCAACGATCGACATCGAGTGCCCACTCCTCCTCTAAGGGGTGGATCCTATGTGCCTCGACAACAGGGATGATAGGCGCCAGCACAGTGGCGGACGAAGAATCCTAGTCGACCCCAGAGAGCCAGGCTTTGATGCGAGATCCATCATCCTTCAAGGTCTGGTCGACCGGAACAGAGCCCACAGAGAGGGTGACGACAGAGATGTACCCACCAACAGCCAACTACATGTCTCCGGACAAGAGTGTTTCAGCAGAGCCATCAGAGCCGCGGTGATTCCTCCCAACTTCAGGTTGGCGACTGGAGTCAGCAAGTTCAACGGTGAGTCTAAGCCCGATACTTGGCTTGAGGACTACCGAGTGGCTGTCCAGATCGACGGCGGAAATGACGAGGTGGCCATGAAGCATCTGCCTCTTATGTTGGAAGGGTCAGCCAGGGCATGGCTGAATCAGTTGACACCCAGCAACATTTACACGTGGGAAGACCTCTCCAGTGTTTGTCGGAACGTTCGAAGGAACATGCAAGCGACCAGCAGGACTGACAGAGCTGCAATCTTGTGTGCAGAAGTCGAATGAGACTTTGAGAGATTACATCCAGAGATGGATCACATTGCATCACACAGTAGAGAATGTATCTGATCACCAGGCAGTCTGCGCCTTCAAGGAAGGCGTAAAGTACAGAGAGCTAAGCCTGAAATTTGGTCGAACCGGAGACATGTCTCTGAGTCGAATGATGGAGATAGCCACCAAATATGCCAATGGTGAGGAAGAGGATCGGCTCCAGAGCGGCAAGCACAAGTCAGTCGCCCAGGAAACCGGAGGAGGGAACTCCAGTCGGAAGCAAAAGCGGAAAGCCGAGCCAGCTGCTCCTGGAGAAACCTTGGCCGTGACTCAAGGAAAGTTCAAAGGAAAGCCCAAAGGACCTTGGAACCCCAAGAAAGTGAAGGATAAAGAGGGAAATGACATGATGGATTTGCCGTGTCACATCCACACGAAGAAAGATGAAGAGGGTAATTTCATTTACCCGAAGCATACCACTCGACAGTGTCGACTTCTGATACAGAAGCTCCAGGGGAAACATCCCAAGGATAAGGAAAAGGAGTCAGACAAAGCTGAGGACAAGGGAGATAGTGACGAGGAATACCCTCAGGTCAATTCTACTCTAGTGATTTTTGCTGACGTTGAGAGCAAAAGTCGACTGAAAGTTATAAACTGAGAGGTGAATATGGTTGCTCCAGCAACGCCCAATTATCTGAAGTGGTCTCAAACCGCCATCACATTTGACCAGTCTGATCACCCTACGCACATAGAGACCCCTGGGAGGCAAGCTCTGGTGGTCGACCCAGTCGTTGAGGGCACTCGACTGACTAAAGTGTTGATGGATGGCGGCAGTAGTTTGACTATACTGTACGTGAGACGCTGAAAGGGATGGGCATTCCGATGTCCAGACTCAGCACAAGCAACATGAGTTTCTATGGAGTCATTCCTGGCAAGAAGGCTGCGTCACTTAGCCAGATTGCTCTTGATGTGGTTTTTGGTGATTCCAAGAACTTCCGCAAAGAGAAGCTGACATTTGAGGTTGTAGATTTCCAGAGCGCCTACCACGCTATTTTGGGCAGGCCAACTTATGCACGTTTTATGGCTCGACCATGCTACGTGTACCTCAAATTGAAGATGCCTGGCCCTAAAGGTGTGATCACTGTTACTGGTAATCGCAAGAAGGCAGAAGAGTGCTTCCAGAAAGGCTCAAAGATTGTCGATGCTCAGATGGTGGCAGAAGTGTGGCAGGAACACCAGAGGAATGCAGACCCGAGTGATTTGTTGCGAGCCAAGAAGCCTGCTACGGAATCAACATTTCAGTCGTCTGGTGAGACAAAACCAGTTCAAATCCACCCGACCGACCCCAACGCCGCTCCGACTCATATCTCCACAACACTCGACCCCAAATAGGAAGAAGCGCTCATCCAGTTCCTCCGTGAGAACTGGGACATCTTTGCATGGAAACCTTCTGACATGCCAGGTGTACCCAGGGGGCTGGCAGAGCATCGTCTGCGAGTCGATTCAAAGGCAAAACCTGTCAAGGAACATCTGCGACGGTCCGCGGTCCAGAAAAGGAAGGCTATTGGCGAAGAGGTGGCTCGGCTCTTAGCAGCAGAGTTTATCCGAGATATTTACCACTCCGAGTGGCTCGCCAATGTTGTCATGGTCCCCAAAAAGGACAACTCACTTCGCATGTGCATTGACTTTAAACATATCAATCGGGCCTGCCCGAAAGATCATTTTCCTTTTCCCCGCATCGATCAAATAGTCGACTCGACTGCGGGATGTGAGCGACTGTCTTTCTTAGACGCCTATTCCGGGTACCATCAGATCCGTCTGTATGGACCCGATGAGATCAAGACAGCTTTCATCACCCCATTTGGGTGCTTCTGTTATGTCACCATGCCATTCGGACTCAAGAATGCCGGAGCCACCTTCATGAGGATGATTCAGAAGTGTTTGCTCACTCAAATCAGTCGGAATGTGGAAGCATACATGGATGACATTGTGGTCAAGTCACGGAAAGGTTCCGACCTGCTGACTGACCTCGCTGAAACATTTGCCAACCTCAGGAGGTATGATATCAAGCTTAATCCGTCCAAGTGCACATTCGGAGTTCCTGGCGGAAAATTACTCGGTTTTCTCGTTTCCGAACGAGGAATCGATGCAAACCCAGAGAAAGTGGGCACTATACTCCGAATGAAACGACCTGTGCGTGTGCACGATGTTTAGAAGCTTACTGGTTGCTTGGCCGCTTTAAGTCCATTCATCTCTCGTCTCGGTGAGAAGGCATTGCCTCTTTACCGACTGATGAAGAAGCCAGACAAGTTCGAGTGGACTCCTGAAGCTGACGCAGCGTTTGCAGAGTTAAAAACCCTGCTTTCCACCCAGTCGGTGCTTGCTGCCCCGATCAGCAAAGAGCCTTTGCTGCTTTACATTGCAGCCACAGGACAAGTCGTCAGTACAGTACTTACGGTCGAGCGGGGAGAAGAAGGGAAAACCTTCAAAGTTCAGTGCCCAGTATACTATATTTCTGAAGTCCTGGCCCCATCAAAGCAAGGATACCCTCATTCTCAGAAGCTTGTATATGGGATTTATATGAACACGAAGGAAGTTGCTCACTACTTCTCTGACCATACCATCACAGTCATCGGCGACGCCCCCTTATTAGAGATTCTGCACAACAGAGATGCAACTGGTCGAGTGGCAAAATGGGCAATTGAACTCCTTCCCCTTGATATCAGATTTGTGGCAAAGAAAGCTATCAAGTCCCAAGCAATAGCAGATTTCCTCGCCGAGCGGACTGAACAACAGTTACCGACTCAAGTTCACTCGGAGCACTGGACTATGTTCTTTGATGGCTCTAAAATGCTGAATGGTTCCGGTGCTGGGGTAGTGTTGGTTTCTCCCCGAGGAGATAAGCTTAGATACGTACTCCAGATTCACTTTGACTCCTCCAACAACGAAGCAGAATATGAAGCACTTTTGTATGGGTTGCGTATGGCCATTTCACTCGGCGTCCGGCGCCTCATGGTCTATGGTGACTCGGATTTGGTGGTTAACCAAGTGATGAAGGAGTGGGACGTCAGAAGCCCAGCTATGACTGGTTACTGCAATGCAGTCAGAAAGCTGGAGAAGAAATTCGAGGGATTAGAGCTCCATCATGTTCCCCGACTGAAAAACCAAGCAGCTGATGACTTGGCGAAGATAGGTTCCATAAGAGAAGCCATCCCGAGTGGCGTATTTTTGGAGCATGTTCACACGCCGTCAGTTCAAGAAGATCCTTTCACCGAAGAAGCCCCGCAGCCAAAAAGTGCCACGGATCCGACTGAAGTTGATGTCCCAGCCGTGGTTGGCTTAATCATGGAAGTTCTGGTTATCACTCCCGACTGGACAGTGCCTTACATCGCGTATATCCTAAGGAAAGAGCTCCCAAAGAATGAAGAAGAGGCTCGGCAGATTGTCCATCGATCCAAGGCCTTTACTGTCATGAGGGAACAGTTGTATAGAGAAAGCGCGGCTGGAGTCAGCCAGAAATGCATAACACCGGAAGAGGGTCGAATGATTCTCAACGATATCCACTCGGGGACCTGTGGCCATCATGCGTCCTCTCGGACCATCGTGGCTAAAGCATACCGAGCAGGCTTTTACTGGCCCAGAGCAAATGAAATGGCGAAAGAGATAGTCGACAAATGTGAAGGATGTCAGTTCTACTCCAATATGTCACACAAGCCCGCCTCAGCCTTCAAGACCATTCCAATCGTCTGGCCTTTCGCTGTTTGGGGGTTAGATATGGTTGGACCACTGAAAACTGGCAGGAGCGGCTTCACCCATGTACTGGTGGCAGTCGACAAGTTCACCAAGTGGATCGAAGCCAAGCTCATTAAAAATCTTGAAGCTGGCACTGCCATCAGCTTCATCAGAGAATTGACATTCAGATATGGAGTTCCGCATAGCATCATCACTGATAATGGGTCAAACTTCGATTCCGATCAGTTCAAAGCCTTCTGCGCTTCTCAAGGCACTCGAGTCGACTACGCTTCAGGCGCCCACCCCCAGTCGAATGGACAAGCAGAAAGAGCAAACGACCTAATTCTCAAGGGACTCAAACCCCGGTTGATGCGTGACCTCAAGCACGCAGCAGGCGTGTGGGTCGACGAACTTCCATTAGTTCTTTGGGGATTGAGGACTACTCCAAATCGGTCGACTAGGAGAACTCCATTCTTTCTGGTCTACGGAGCTGAAGCGGTTCTGTCAAGTGACCTGCTTCACAATGCACCGCGAGTTGAGCTCTACTCTGAAGTCGAAGCAGAACAAGCCCGACAGGACGCAGTCGACCTTCTGGAAGAAGAAAGAGAGATGGCCATGATCCGGTCGACCATCTATCAGCAAGACTTGTGTCGATTCTACGCCAGAAATGTGAAGAGCCGAGCCTTCTAGGAAGGAGACTTGGTCCTCCGAGTGGACCAACAAAATCCGCACAAACAAGCCCCTACTTGGTAAGGCCCCTTCATTGTTACCAAAGTTCTCCACAACGGAGCATACCGTCTTTACAACGTCGATCGCTAGATTAATGAGCCACGAGCTTGGAATGCGGATCTGCCCCGCCCCTTTTATACTTAAGTATTCACTCGGATGAGTTGTAATAAAAGTACTTCTGTAGTTTATTTATCAAAGACAAGAGTTTTATAATTTTCCCAGTGATTGTTGTTACTTTTGTTCACACAAATCAGTCCCCAGTGGGTGGCTTAGCTGCGAATCCATTTCACCTAAGTTTGTAAAAAAAATCCTTACCGAGTGGTGAGCCAGCCTCCCGCTCGGAGGCTTAGCTGTGAATCCATTTCGCTTAAACAAAATCCTACCGAGTGGTAAGCCAGCCTTCCACTCGGAGGCTTAGCTGCGAATCCGTTTCGCCTAAGTTTAAACAAAATCCTACCGAGTGGTAAGCCAGCCTTCCACTCGGAGGCTTAGCTGCAGTCCAACTACTCGCCTAAGTTTAAACAAAATCCTGCCGAGTGGTGAGCCAGCCTCCCACTCGAGGGCTTAGCTGCAACCTAGTGTTTGCCTAAGTATAAAATACAACGTGCGCTCCGCAAGGAGGACGAAGCGCAGGTCGACTGCTACCTTCACCTTCCGAGCTACGCCGCAAATACAACATGCGCTCCGTAAGGAGGGCGAAGCGCGGGTCGACTGCTACCTTCTCCTTCCGAGCTACGCCACAAATACAACATGCGCTCCGCAAGGAGGACGAAGCGCAGGTCCACTGCTACCTTCTCCTTTAGTGCTGCGCCACGAAAATCCTACCGAGTGGAGAGCAAACCTCCCACTCGGGGGCTTAGCTGCAGCCCAGTGCTCACCTAAGTTTTTGAAAATCCTACCGAGTGGAGAGCAAACCTCCCACTCGGGGGCTTAGCTGCAGCCCAGTGCTCGCCTAAGTTTTTGAAAATCCTACCGAGTGGAGAGCAAACCTCCCACTAGGGGGCTTAGCTGCAGCCCAGTGCTCGCCTAAGTTTCTGAAATCCTACCGAGTGGAGAGCAAACCTCCCACTCGGGGGCTTA
>NC_041387.1:94865708-94878840 GCF_002162155.2 Triticum dicoccoides
GGGGCTTAGCTGCAGCTCAGTGCTCGCCTAAGTTTCTGAAATCCTACCAAGTGGAGAGCAAACCTCCCACTCGGGGGCTTAGCTGCAGGCCAGTGCTCGCCTAAGTTTCTGAAATCCTACCGAGTGGTGAGCAAACCTCCCACTCGGGGGGCTTAGATGCAGCCCAGTGCTCGCCTAAGTTTTTGAAAATCCTGCCGAGTGGTGAGCAAACCTCCCACTTGGAGGGCTTAGCTGCAGCCCAGTGCTCGCCTAAGCATGACGAGCACAAGTCGATTGCAATTTGTGCTTCGTCCCCACCTGCAAAAGAGCATCACAAACACTAGTATATATTCCAAGCAAAGGATGATGATCGTTCAAAGGCAGAAGCAAACATATTCAACGGCAAACCTAAGTTCAGATAACGTCTTACAGATCCAGAAGTGCTCAGGCACCAAGCCTGTTAAAGTTTATCGATTACAAAAACCACTCGACATTCCGAGGCAAATTTAAAGCATCAAGCATAGAAGTTTTTTACCCCTCCTGTGGAGGGCTGGAAGGCGCAACAAACTCATCCAGGTCGATTCCATCTGCGATCCGAGTGGTAGCAGCGATGAAGGTCTACATGAAGGATCGGAAGTCATGCTTCTTGGTATTGGCCACCTTGAGAGATGCCAGCTTGTCCTCTCGCGCATCCTTGCAGTGAACACGGACCAGAGATAGAGCAATGTCGGCACCGCACCTGGCAGAAGACTTCTTCCATTCTTGCACTCGACTTGGAACTTCGTTCAGTCGAGTCATCAAAGACTCAAGGTCATTCTGAAGTGCTTCTCCTGGCCAGAGCGTCGTGTCGATGCGTGACGTCGCAACCTTCAGCCTTGCAAGATAATCGACAACAGCAGCAACGCGAGACTCGAGTCGGAGCACGTTCATGGCAGTTTCATCCTTCACAGGAGAGTTGATGGGATCTAGGCTCGTCTCCAGTCGACCAGTCTCCTCCTCAAAGTTCTGGTAGAACTCTGTAGACACAACCCCAAAGTTAAGGCAACAGTTTGGTGGTGAGGCCAAATTAAAAAACCTGTCAGATACAAAGGGTTACCTTCAAGCATGAGGAATAGCTTCTTGGCGAGTCCTCCCAGATAAGCCTCCAGATCATTCTTCTTTCCCACCAGTTCGCTAGCTTTGTCACTCAGGACCATCTTGTCATTCTTCAGTCGAGTGACCTCCTGGTTGGCCACGTCGAGAGCAGCTTTCAGATTAGTATTTTCCTCTTCAAGTTTGCTGATTGAAGCCAACTTTTCTTCTGCGAGCCTGGTCTTCTCGGAAGCTGCTTTCTGCGCCTCAGCGAGGTCAAGATCCTTCTTCAGAGAATCCCTCAGTTTATCTATAAAATCACAGTAAGATCAGACTCGGGGATGGACAAGAAGCAAAGGCAGTCGTCAAGATTCTCACCAAACATACCTTTTGCCTCCTCCTTCGCCTTCGTGAAGTTCTCCTGGACAAGCTTCAGATCAAGTTCGAGCTGGATATGCTTATTCTCCAATTCAGTATAACAAGTTGTAAGCTCGCAAGATTTCTGCGAAGAACCAATCACAGACGTCAAAGATAGGTCACTTCTGAGTGACTAAGAGAAAAATCTTAGTATTTCTAAGACTGCAGCCGAATCTAAACATTCAACTGTAGTCTCGGGGACTACACCCAGTGGGTGCACTCAGCGTGCCCCCACTAGTTCTATCAGCTAGAGTCGGTGTTCTTCAGACCATAGTCGACTGCCAGCAGTCGACCACAGTCTCAGGGACTACACCCAGTGGGTGCACTCAGCGTGCCCCCACCGGTTTATGATTCCATTCGACCAGATCGAGTGAAGACAGTAATGAGAAAAAAGCTCAAGACATAAAGACTATGGTCAACTGCCAGCAGTCGACCATAGCCTTGGGGACTACACCCAGTGGGTGCACTCAGCGTGCCCCCACCAATCCAGAATCTCAATCGACACACCCACTGGGCATACGACAGATACTAAGATTTTCAGAAAGAAAAGTTTTCAGGTACCATATCCTAACAGAACAGGCAGTGACCGACCAACCTGGACATTGCTCTGAAGGGCTGAACTGGCGTCGTAAGCCGCTTGACTGGCGTCTCGGAACGCCTTCACTTGCTCCATCATGACCCCCGCCTGGCGTATGGCTTCTTTAGCAGCGCTTGCTTGGTCTTCGGGGATGTGGTGGGTAGAGAAAAGTGAAGGCTGACCAGCACTCCATGACGAAGGGCGGCACTCGTCAGCGGCACCGCAAAGGATACGGTAGGCTGAGTGACGTTGGCCCCCTCCGCAACCAACATCTCAGGTGCTGATATGACCTGAGTTATCTTGCCAGCAGACGCTCTCTTATTCCTCCTCTGCCTCAGTGGTTCCTCGTCTTCATCATCGTCAGGAAGATCAATGATGATATTAGATGGAGCTGCAGAAAAGAGTCAAAGTTAAAAACGAAGATCCCACTGACTGAAAACGAAACCTCAAAGGTCATACCAGGGTTGGAAGTGACGGCATCCTCCATTTCTTGATCTTCAGGTCTGGCCGAGGTATCAGAAGTAGCAGCTCTGCAGTTTCAGAAATCAGTCGGTCAGCTAACGAATCGACCAAGAATAAATCCATGAAAAACAAGAGGACACAAGTTATGTGATTACCCAGAAATAGTGGGAATCACCATCTTCATATTCGGCAAGGCCTTCGTCGGCTTTGACGGCACCACTCGAGATTGCTTCGGTGCTTTCTCAGTCGGCGCCGGAGAGGTCGTCCGAGGACGCTTGGTCGATTGCACAACAGGCGCGGCCCCCTTGCCGCGCTCGACTGCAGGGTCATGGGCAAGCTTGGACCTTCTTTCAGAACGGGGAGCCGCAACTTCCTCCTCGTCTTCCTCCTCCTCCTCCTCATCGGAGCCAGCATCTTCATCACCCTCATCGCCATCCGATTCCCACTCCTCTTGACTTTCACCTCCACTTCCTTCCTCCTCCTCGGTCTGTGCTTGTGCCCCGTTGGGCATCGAATACAACTCAGTGGTAGCCTGAAAGACAACAAACAAGAGAAAAGTCAATCGACTGATCCGCAGCAAAACAGAATGGACGAAACATGATTACAGTCGGAGATAAGTGGTCATACCTTGTCTGGTTCATAAGACTAGTCGAGTGGCGGGATCCTCCTAGCCCCATGAGGGTTGTCCTTGTTCCCTGTGATGGCTGTCATCCACCTCTCCAGTGTGACATCGTCGACCTCCTCTGGGTGGACCCAAGTGGTGTCTTCAGTACCAGAGTACAACCACATCGGGTGGCCCCGGTACTGGAGTGGCTGGATGCACCGTCGAAGGAAAACCTCCAGAAGATCCATGCCAGTCACACCGTCGCGAATGAGTTGGACTACACGCTCCATCAACATTTTAACCTGAGCCTTCTCCTCCGATAGCACTTTCAGAGAAGACGGCTTGTTCACTCGACTCATGGAGAAGGGAGGGAGCCCAGTCGACTGCCCTAGCGTCGACTCCTCTTGGCAATAGAACCAGGTCGACTGCCACCCTCTAAGTGACTCGGGAAGGGTCATAGCTGGAAAAGCACTCTTACTCCTCATCTGGACCCCAAGACCCCCACACATCTAGATTACTTGGGTTCTCTCGTCATTCGTATTAGCCTTTTTCACCGTCTGAGAGCGACAAGCGAATATGTGCTTGAAAAGGCCCCAGTGCGGCCGACAACCCAAGAAGTTTTCACACAAAGACATGAAAGCGGCGAGATAGGCAATGGAATTGGGTGTGAAGTGATGGAGTTGTGCCCCGAAGAAGTTCAGAAACCCCCGAAAGAAAAGATGCGGCGGTAGAGAAAACCCATGATCGAGATGGGTCGCTAAGAGGACACACTCACCCTCCTGAGGCTGCGGCTGCCACTCCGTCCCCGGAAGCCTAGCTGCCCCGTGCTCGACCAGCCCTTCGTTGGCCAGGTCGTCGAGGTCCTTCTGGGTGATGGTCGAGCGGATCCAATCCCCCTGGATCCAACCATGCGGCTGGCGGGACCGCAACGAGGATCCACCCCGACTGGGCGCTCTCCCCTTCGCCTTCGCCGTCGCCTTCTTCGCCCGCTCCAAAGCCGCCGTCTTCTCCTTCACCATTGTCGCCGACGAGGCTGGTACGGAGCAGCGGCGCTGAACAAATAGCAAGCGCAGCGGATGAATCTGAAGACGGGGGAGAGGAAAATGAGGGAGCACTGTTCGAAAACCTCCGCCCGATGCCTTATATGGAGTCGCTTCCGAGTGGCTGACTGGTAGGCCCGGGCAATCCTGTCAAATCCTGAAACAGTCACGTGAGCGGTACGTGGCGAAAAAGGCGGCGCGTAAATCGAGGCATCTCTGCCTTATCCCATCCGAGTACTGCGGCCTTCTCCGCTTCGCACGCTTCCCGAAATTCGGATCCCACTAAATCCGCTAACCGCAGGGCAACTCGTCAGACGGAAGATCTCCTGCGATCCGTCGCTCGGAAATCTCCAAGTTCATAAAGTTCACTCGACAGATATGAAGAATGGATCAAGGCAATTGAAAGAGAAGTTAACGCCATCGCTAAAAAGGCATTGATCCAGAGTAAAACACATTCACAACACCAGAAAACAGGTCGGAAAGATTATCAACTCCTTCCTCACTCAAACCTCGATCCATTCGGGGGCTAATGATGAAGTCATGTACCTAGGGTAGGGTCATGGACCTGTCCAAGGTACCCTCCCCAAGGACATCTTTAGAAGAAATCGTCTTCCACTCGACCTAGAGGGATTCCACTCGACGGACTTGAAGACACTCGACCATGAAGACTCACTCGACCACCAGGAGTTCCAGAGCCACTCTGTATCCAAACGGTCTCTAATTAAGTAGGCTTTATGGTCATGATGATACTTTATGTAAGGCGTTACCAGTAATGCCTGGCCTTAATGTACTTTAAGCCCTCTGCTATGTGGGCTGGATGGGGTCTTGGCGTCCTCTATATAAGCCACCCCCCTCCACTAGCAGAAGGGTTCGCACCCCTGTAACTCTCACACACATAATCCAGTCGACCCCCTCCGGGCACCGAGACGTAGGGTTGTTACTTCCTCTGAGAAGGGCCTGAACTCGTTAAACCCTCGTGTGTACAACTACTCCATAGCTAGGATCTTGCCTCTCCTTAGTACCCCCCTACATTACAGTCAGACTTAGAACCACGACATGTGTCGTCACCAATGTGTTGGGTGACAACTTGGTTGATGCATATTTGCATACGTGGGGTGTCAAAAAGTTGTTGTTTGCACTTGAACCCAAGTTTGGCTCCACCGTTGTCGGTGGCGAATAGTATGCCATAGATAATGGTTCCATGGTCGAACAAACTCATGAGCTGCAGTGGGTGGCAGAGGAACCCGAGCTCATTAAGTGTGTGTTACCAGCAACTTTGTTAATGTGAGTATTGTTGCTAAGCTTCCTCCTTCTTGAAAGATCTTTTCCACTTCTCTATTGAGAGCCTCATTGGATCTTTGGATGTTGAAGGGAAGGTAAGGGAAAATGACACACGACGTAAGGAGTAGAGGGACATTTTGTGTAACGCCCCAGACACACACCCCGGTGGTCGTTATTCCTTGCAGGATCTAAACTGGCCCCACAGATCAATACTAGTCTTTTCTACGCACTTTGTCCTCACTTGTGCGCACCTGGGAGAAACTTCTCGGTCGGTCACCCATCCGAGGATTACTCCAAGCTCAGCACGCATAACTTTGGAGTTTTGTTCGAATGGGCTTCCGGAAAAGAAGGAATTCCTTATTGATATGAGTAGTCTATCATCCCTAATAAGCCAGCCTATCACATACACCCCCACTCAGAGGAACCGACATCCTCGTCGGGCCACAGGAATGTTCCCACTTGGCACATACGTTTGTGCATCCAGTCCGGCACATGTGCCATGTCGTGTGCCACGACGGGTCACAAACGTCATGCACAACATGACCGCGTACCTGTCCACAAACATCCGTGTAACTGTGAGGGTCGGCTCTGATACCAACTTGTAACGCCCCAGACACACCCGTCGGTGGTCGTTACTCCTGGCGGGATCTAGACTGGCCCCACAGATCAATACTAGTCTTTTCTGCACACTTTGTCCTTACTCGTGCGCACCCGAAAGCAAATTCCCGGTCGGTCACCCATCCAAATTACTTCAAGCTGAGCATGCTTAACTTTGGAGTTCTGTCTGAATGGGCTCCCGAAAAAGAAAGAATTCCTTATTGATATGTGTCGGTGTACTAGAGTAGGGGTACCCTATTACCCCGAACTCGTGCACGGCCAGCTGCAGCGCCCCGCGGCAAGGCTTGCCGGGTGACCGCCAGGACCCTCCGTGGTTCCCTTGAAGACCATTCAAGAGAAAAGTACTCAAACCAAGGCCCCGGCAAAAGGAGCTTGCCGGGAAGAGACAAGACCCCGGCAAGAGGAGCTTGCCGGGAAGGCCACTCAAGACATACCAAGAAAGCTGGCCGCGACGCGCCCTGCGTCCCGGCAAGATCCGGCGAGCGACAAGCTTCCGGACGCGACAAGACGACGGCCGCGACAAGGAGCTTGCCGCGGGAAACCCCCACTACGTGCCCGCGCTCCAGCTCACCTGCTAATGTGTCGCTCTGGGACTCTCCCAGAGCGCACGTGGCGGGAGGCCGTGCAGCTAGGGGTACGTAGTGGCAAGCGGAGATGAAGAGAAGCCCATCGTGGCAAACGGTGGCACTCCTAACGGTCACCTTTTGCACTGTTTAGGAGACTCAGATAGGCATTTAATGCCCTTGTCCCCTGCCGTCAGAGTTAGGTAGGGTGCACTGTATCCACAGTAGAGGTAGCTACACCTACCACATCCTTTTTCCATTTTTACCCTTCTTGTCTACGTTGCCCCCTGTCGGTGACCCCTTGAGTATAAAAGGAGGCCCAAGCGCAACGTAGAGGGGGGTCCGAGGGTCAGGGGGAGTTCAGAGACTCGGCCAGCTCGGCTCGTTGAACACCAGAGACACTCTTACGCTCAGTCTGGCAGCGTCCATCGCTCCTGAGCAAGAATCCAATATACACAAACAAGCAGCAGTAGGGTTTTACGCATCCGTGCGGCCCGAAGCTGGGTAAAAATCCCCCCGCGTGCACTGCCTCAATCCGCTCTTTGTGCGCTCTCCGCCCCCCACCGAACCGAAAAGGGGCCCTGTCCCCATAGGTGTTGGCGGGAATCAGCATCGCCCCTGACAATATGAGTAGTCTATCATCCCTAATAAGCCAGGCTATCACATTTTTGTTACCAACGTGGTGCACAAACATTCCCACAAGTTCAAGAGAAAGAAGAAAGTCTCCAACTACCAACTTCAAAACGAAGAATAACCGAAAAAGGAGCAACACGAAGAAGGGTCCTTGCTGGGTTTGCGGTGAAACAAATCATGGGGCTCCTCAATGTTCGTGCTGCCATGGCCAAAAAAAGGATACTGGACAGAGTTGAAAATATGTCAACATGATCATTGGTGATTGAAAGTGCATTGGTGTTGATGACAACAGGGTTAGTGGGAACTAAAGTTGTCTATCAAGTTTATCTCAGTGCATTGGTCTCTAGGTGATTTTCTACGCACATGTTTGACCCCCTATTTCAAAAAGGAAAAATACATAAGTTTTCGAATACTTGAATGTCTTTCCATTTAATTTGAGTCATAGAACAACTGCACTATTAGGAGGGGTCACGACGTTCGAGGAAGTTGGGGATCAAGCAAAACACATATACATTGCCTGCCCACAGTGAAAATTTCATTTTGGGGGTAAACTCTTGGTCAAAGCTTTGAGACACAAATCCATTTCTTACTATGTTTAAAGGTTAAACCACTCAGTGAGCGTAGTTGTTTCCCTCTAAGGCGGAACACTTTTCTTGTTACGCGTAATCCAAAAGGCCCAGGTCACTGCCGCGAACACTAACCAGAAGAGATGTCTTCTCTTACTTGCATAGTTGGCCTGACCTTCCAATAACTCACTAAAGTCCGAAGCCTGCCACTTAGTCCCCAGACCATCATGGAAAAGCTCCAAAGGAAGTGAACAACGGGACAAGAGAAGAAAATGCGAGCCTTGAAATCGGGGACGTCACAAAAGGGGCATAGACTATCGTTGAGTCCATGATGTTTAGGCACCTCCATATCTGAGGAGAGATGATCGAGCAGAAGCTGGCATACGAATATCTTGATCTTTATCAGAAGTGGTGCTTTCCACAAGAGAATGGTCCACATAAGGTTTGACAGGGCCCGATGTGCCGAACCAATAGAGAAAAATGCCAATTGGGCAGGTGCCAAGACACAACATCCAGAGATCCGACAACACCGTTGGGAGGGCCGACTGTAAGTCGGCCCAAGCTAAGGTTTCTTCAGGGCCAAATATTAGTCGGAACATGATGTTCCAAACCCAATTGAAGGCGCCAGAAGCTACCAAAAGCATCAGGTCCAAGCAGATCACAAACAAGCTCACTACAGGAAACTGCTAGTTTGCCGTCTGGGCATAACAGACGGCAAAGACGTAAATCCAGATGGCAAAGAGTTTGCCGTCAGGAAGTAGACGGCAAAGTCAGACGGCAAAGATTAATCGGCAAATAATACTTTGTCGTCTGCTTATTTTTTTCCTGACGGCAAAGACTTTGCCGTCAGTCTATATTTTTGTCGTCAGTCTGCGGAAAGTAGACGACAAAACATTGCACCAAACGGAACGGACGGTCTGACAGATGGCGTCAAGTGTTTTGCTGTCTACCGGCCGTCCAACCAGACGGCAAAGTCTGCTATCTTTGCCATCAACTATCTGTTTTGGCAGACGGGAAAGAAGCATACTTTGCCGTCTGTCACTGTAGTCCCTGTGGGCAAAATAGCAGGACTTTGCCGTCTGGTTTTCCTTTCCTAGTCGGCAAAGACTCATATTTCACCGTCAGTTGGTGCTGGCCCAGACGGCAAAACTCTACCTCTTTGTCGTCAACCTGCCTGTTGGCAAGACGGCAAAATGCCAGCGGAAGCACAGGCTAGCGACATGTGGCATCTTTGTCGTCTGTCCCTTGACGGCAAAGCTCCTTTTTTTAAATCAGAAATTAAACAGTTTATACACAGTATAGAACCATAACAGCACAGAACCATAACAGGACAACATAGTTCCATAGCAAATATAAGCAACAATGAACAAATATAAGAATGAAGTTCCATAGCATATATATAGTCCCAGGACAAAGTTCCATAGCATATATATAGTCCTAGGACAAAGTTCCATAGCATATATATAGTCCCAGGACAAAGTTCCATAGCATATAGTCCCAAAACAAAGTTCCATAGCATATATATAGTCCCAAAACAAAGTTCCAAAGCATATATATAGTCATGGGACAAAGTTCCATAGCATATAGTCCCAAAACAAAGTTCCACAACATATAATACACAATGAACAAAGATGGCATCACTACGTAAGATTTGGCACTACAACAAATGCCTTCATGTCCATGTCGTACTCCAAAGAGCATCCAGGTGGCAACCTACAAGATTGAATGGTATGTGTCAAATAACATGCTTGAAATCATCAATATGCCAAATAGACAAAAGAAAGTACTTCGACACTACAAAATAAATAGTGATCCATATTCCATTGTGAGTTTCCAAAATAAAAAGCTTCTAGTACATATGGAGTTTCTTGAACACTTATCCAATTTTGAACATGCTAATTTAACACTAGATCTTTACTTATAAGTCTGATCTTTAAATGGTTCAAACAGTCTCTACTTACAAGTTTCTAAATCATGGAGATCTTCAAATGGTCTCTAAATCATGAAAATAAGTAGCTACTTGTCTCTAAATCATGAATATCTTCAAGTGTTCTCTAAATCATGAAAATAAATAGCTTCAAGAATGCATATAGTTAATTAAGATCATGGTTGAAATTGTTCAAATGGATTATAGTTTGAAAAGGTTCAAATGGTCTCTACTTGTCTCTACTTATAAGTTTGATCTTTAAATGGTTCAAACGGTCTCTACTTACAAGTTTCTAAATCATGGAGATCTTCAAATGGTCTCTAAATCATGAAAATAAGTAGCTACTTGTCTCTAAATCATGAATATCTTCAAGTGTTCTCTAAATCATGAAAATAAATAGCTTCAAGAATGCGTATAGTTAATTAAGATCATGGTTGAAATTGTTCAAATGGATTATAGTTTGAAACGGTTCAAATGGTATCTACTTGTCTCTACTTATAAGTTTGATCTTCAAGAATCAAGATAGCTACTTGTTTCTACGTTGACAAATTTGAGACCTACGTAAATGAGATATGTACACACTAACCATACTCGATCTCAAACATTCGGAGAACCACCAAGGTTGTTGTCGCTTGGGCCTCGTGCATGTGAAGATCCATCAGCATTAGATCCATGGCCTAATTGAGGCATCTGCATAGCGGGCATACCATTTTGGGTACAATAAGCCTGCAAATTATGTTTGAGTGAAGATTAAGTACTGGTAGTAGAAGATTATGATTGAGTGAAGATTATGTATGTGTTTGGCAATTAAGGAACTAACCGCAAACATTGCAAAGCATTGACTAGTTTGTGCCAACACCGCCTGCTGCACCGCTTGCTGCATCCTCTCATCAGCCAGTCGCCTCTCCTCCGCCCTCTCCTCCGCCGCCACTCGCCTCTCCTCCGCCCTCTCCTCTGCCGCCACTCGCCTCTCCTCCGCCAGTCGGGCCTGCAAAATATGGCATGGCAATTGCATCTTCAATCCAACAGTAAGTAAGAAACAAACATATATAGAAGGACTTGTATAGAATACCTCCATCTCAACCATAGCTGGAGTCGAGCGTTTATATGTAGAAGATTTTGAGATACGTAACCGAGCTTTGTATTCAGGGAGAGAGCTATGGGAGGAGCTAGGGAACATGCCTCCTGCAATTGCTTCCTTGCCATGTTTCCTGCCTTCTCCAGAGATCATGACCAAAGCGTGGTCAAGAGGCTCTGTTGTCACATCATACTCGGGCCCTTTCAACTCTTTTGCCACCCCTTTAAATTTCTCCATCCGATCGTAGGCGGTCTTGCTGGAGTACGCGGACGCTGTGTCATTCTCATCGTAAGGCGTGGCTGTTCTGTACGGTGCCTTATGGGCCAAAGCATACGAGACGAAAAGGTTGGGCAGTGGAGCATTATGGTGAGACGCCTGCAACCAAAGCAACATGATTAAGATTTCATCACAAGGATTGGCAACATGTATGACAAGAAAAAGCTTATGAAGAACTCCATAAGATATACCCAACGTTCACCGTACTCCATAACGTTCAAGTTGCCTTGATGATGTGGTGGATCCAGCATTCCGGCTCGCCGATTTCTATAATCTTTGTTTTTCGCCCTGTACTCTTTGGAACACCAATAGTCCACGATCCGCTCCCAACACTCCCCCTTATTGACGCACCATCTCGGAGTAACCTAATTGATCAATTGCATCTCATATATGTCAAAAAGAAATTGAGTGCCAGCCTATTGAGGAAATAACAAGCATGAATATGCTTTACCTGCATGTACTTGTCCTTCTCAAGACGGAGTCTCCTACCAGCTTTCTTATCAAGACTCTTATAGCCTTGAGTTGCCATATATTTGCGGACGGCTAAAGGGCGCGCCTCATGCATCAGATTATGCACAAGCTTCGGGCAATGTTTGTTGACAACTGCTCGTGCCTCCTCCAACTTTCCATCCTCGCATCTATAGAAATCCTGCAAACATAGAGAAAATTAGTTTGGTGTAGTAATTTTCAAACCTTTAAGTCTGAGGTTTCTTATAAAATCTAAATAAAGTAAAATCTGGTAGTTTATTTATAGTCAAAACAGGTAAATATAGAGACAATGGCTCCATCCCAGAAATCAAAAGGTTAAAAAGACCATCAGAGTTGATGACAATCAAGAGTTAGATAAGCAGAATTCGATCTATTATTATTAGGAATACCCATAAAGTGGATTCTAATCAATTGCCACTGCTCAATTTATAATCAATTATGATGCACTTCATAGAAGATACAATATACGGTGAACGCAGAAATTTCACCAAGAATTGAAGTATGTTTACACTAAGAAGTAAACATTGTTGCTCAGAAATTTCATTCAATACAGATGATCAGATGCACATATTTCTTTGAATTGACAGGTCCAAAAATCAGGTTTATATATATGCACCCAGGTTCTATAAATATACTCTAGATACAAATAACACAATTAAGAAATACAGTATGCACTAGTTTTGCTACTGCAGTGTGTGATTTTTATTCAATAGCACAATTAGGTTTATACAGTACGCACAATTAAGAAATACAGTACAGCAAAGTATCCATGTCACAGATTTTTATTCAAGTTAGATATCTCCAGGTTAATACAGTACAACAAAGTGGCCACAGGAATATTAAATCTAAGTTTTCTAGATAGTTTTGCTACTGCAATATTATAGTCTGCTAGCATTCTATTAAGAAAAATAAAGTAAAATCTAAATCTAAGTTTCCTAGATAGTTTTGCTACTGCAGTGTGTGAAGGAAACTTAATGATTACCCAAAGTTCGGCAAAGACCCGCTCGGCTTTGTTGTGAAACTCGATGTTGTTGGCTACACCAAGATCCTCATAGGCTTTGTAGTGGTCCCAGGTACATGCTGGCTCTGGAACTTTGCCCTCCCCAGGCAAAGTAACCATGCCAAGGTAATGCTCCTTAATGAGGCTCCCAAGGACGCCGTTCACGTGTCGGTACTTTCCGGTGCTAGCTCCAGCTTTCTTCCAACCGCTACATAATGAGAAGCCAAAGTTATTAGCAATTGTTGCATACATTGAAGGTAGAAAATGGGAAGCCAAAGTTAGTTACATTTCTCCACATGGAGCAATACATGGCCTCTGCTCCACAGGAAGCCCTCGTTCCGGGAGCCTTGAGGAACCACGTAGGTACACGGACCGACCCTCCTCAACTTGGATGAAACCAGCATGCTCCTCGTCAGAGGTCGAGGCCTCCTTGTCAGAGGTCGGGGCCTCCTCGTCAGAGGCCTCCGACGACAACCGCTCTTCCTCCACCCTCTTAGACACGGGGGAGTGAGACACCGGCTCGTCCTCCACCCTCTCAGACACGGGGGGGG
>NC_041387.1:94879161-94884612 GCF_002162155.2 Triticum dicoccoides
GTGAGACACTGGCCGAACCGGGTTTCTCTTAGCATTTGCTCCACGTGCACCTCTTCCCCGGCCTTTTCCTCTCCCTCGATGAGCCTGAGGATGAGAGGAAGGCGGAGGATCGGCGATAAAAGTGCTAAGCAAAGATCTCGCTATGGGGAGCCCGGGCTTTTTCCTTTGCGGGCCCACCATGCTTCACTCACATGCTATGACAAAAAGTAAAGCAATTAGTACAAATACAAGATTATAGTTTAAATAAATAAGCATAAGTTCAAACAATTGTCGCAATGAGAATTACCAATGCAATTGTAGTACAAATACATTATAGTTCAAACAAATAAGCATAAGTTCAAAAAACATACACAATGAGAATTACCAGGAAATTATAGTACAAAAACTACATTATACTTCAAATAGATAAGCATAAGTTCAAAAATATTACAAATTCAACATTACAACATGTTTGAGATCATCTGGGTCATGGTAAAGCAACTAGTACAAAATCAACATTACAGTTCAACACTACGACTAAAAATAGTCGGGATCATCTGGATCACAATCCGTCTCTTCTTCAAGGTCAGTTCTAGCCTCATCATCAGTATCATACGTGTCATCAAGGATGTTGTCCTCATGTTGACCGTCATCGTCACCTTCATCGGCAATTCCTAGACGTAATCGTTCAAGCATTGAGAGGTCTTCCACGTTCGTAACCTCTTCTTCTTCCTCTTCGACTTCTTCTTCTTCACTGTCAATGTGTACTTCCATGCGTGGATGGATGTCGAGACGGCCTCTAGGCCCATGTTCTTCTTGGAAGAATTCTCCATCATATGTGTCAGGGTCGATGTGAGGTTGATAATCCTCTTCACTGGGGGAAGGATGTTTACGATGTGGCGGCACATCGTACACGACATCCCAACCCTTAAGGTACTTATTTTGGCATGCATACTTGAGATAAAAAACTTGTGTCGCCTGTTGAGCCACAATATAGACATCTTCACATTCTAATTTGCTGTCTTGTCGAATTTTGACTTGCCCAATATCATCCCTCCGCCTAACCTTCTCCGGATCAAACCAATGGCATTTGAAGACAACGAATTTCGGAGGATTTGCCCCAAAGTAATGCAGTTCATATATTTCATCAAGTCTTCCATAATACTCAACTTTATTGCAAATAGCCGACACTCCTGTGTTCCTTGATTTTAGAACGTCCCGACGTTCCTCATTCCCATGTGTGCGGAAGCGATACCCATTGATGTCGTATTTATCAAATGTACCGACCTTATAGTCAAACCCATTAGCAACTTGTTTCAACTCTTTGTCCAATATCGACGTGCCCTACAAGTTTAAGAGAGAAGGATAGGTGTATTAGTCGCACGTAATACCAACTTCAAGTGTTCCAAGAAGTATACCTTACCTTTTCTCTGAACCAAGAAATGAAACCATAATTGCCGTCTCCTTCACCAGCAAGAAGCTCATACTCTTCAAGTGAATCACATTCGACCCCTCCATTCGAGAATTGGGCAATGAATTCACTGCCCAATGAGAAATGAGCGGAGTTAAGAGAGAAACATGTGAGTACATGTTACATAATGTACCAACACTTACTCAATGTACGGCCGCACTTCTTGAAGGTTGGTGAGGATATACAACGTAAGCGATTTCCACTCTTTCAGATCCAAATGCTTTGAACCAGAAGCACCCACAGGTCCGAGTTGCCCTTTGAAGAGGCTGAGCTTGGATTCATGTTTAGGGTCGCCAGTATTGTATCGAGACTTTGCATTATGCAAGCTTGGAATATTGGCCGCATAGCGTGATGTCGTGAAGTTTGTAATCTCCTCTGCCAAGAATGCCTCGGCTATGGAGGCTTCAATTCTACATTTATTTCTACATTTAGCTCGAAGAGTCTTCTGCATTCTCTCAAGTCCATAGCACCAACGATTCTGCACAGGGCCACCCATTCTTGCCTCGGAAGGGAGGTGTAAAATCATATGTTCCATCGGATTAAAGAATCCTGGTGGAAAGATCTTCTCTAGCTTGCAGAGCAACTCGGTGGCCCATTCTTCCATCTCATCTATCACAGTAGGAGATACTTCTTTAGCACAAAGAACACGGAAGAAATAGCTAAGCTCTGCCAATACTTCCCAATCATCCTCAGGGATATAGCCTCGAATCATCACCGGCATTAACCGCTCAAGCCATATGTGCCAATCATGACTCTTCATCCCGTTGAGCTTCAATTTATCAAGATTCACTGCCCTCATAAGGTTCGCTGCATACCCATCAGGGAACAACAAAGTTTTGAACCACATGAGTATCTCCTTCTTTTGTTCCCTAGTAAGAACAAACCTCGCCTTTGGTGTCCTCCAGTTTTTCTTGCCCTCGGGTTGTCGCAAGTTTTGTTCGGGTCTATGACATAGCTTCATTACATCAAGTCTAGCCTTAGTATTATCCTTCGTCTTCTCAGCAATGTTGAACAATGTGCCAAAAATGGCCTCGGCGATATTCTTTTCAGTGTGCATTACATCAATATTATGTGGAAGCTCGAGCTGGTGGAAGTAGGGGAGATCCCATAAGCATGGCTTATGAGTCCACGCGTGTTCTTTGTTATATCCCAAGAAATACCCTGGACGTTTGGGATCAGGCTGGAGAGCATTTAGTTGATCACGAATTTGTTCACCTGTCATCTCAGGTGGTGCCGAGTGTTCAACGACTTCACCTTTCATGAAGTTCTTCTTGTCTTTTCTGAATGGATGGTCAAGACGCAAATGTTGTCTATGAAAATCGAAGCAAGAATACTTGCGACCATGCTGCAACCAATGGCACTTCATGCTTGCCTTGCACCTTGGGCATGGGAACCCCCCATGCACAGACCACCCCATGAAAAGTGAATACGCCGGTAAGTCATGAAATGAGTACTGGTACCAAACATGCATTGTGAAGTTCTTTTTGCTAGCAGCGTCGTATGTCCGTATCCCGTTCACCCAAGCTTCTTTCAACTCATCTACCAGTGGTTGCATGTACACACTTATATTCTTCCTTGGTTACTTGGGTCCTGGAATTATCAACGACAGGAACATGTGCTTGCGTTGCATTATGGCGCCGGGGGGGGGGAGGTTGAGGGGAACAACAAACACGGGCCAAAAACTATATGTCTTTGACACCATACCAAACGGATTGAACCCATCGAGTCCGATGGCAACTCGTGCATTCTTTGCCTCTTTTGCTTTCTCATGATGTATGCGATCGAAACTCTTCCAAGCTTGGGCACAAGACGGATGTATCAGCATCGGTCTCCCATGATCATCTTTGTCGTGTCTTATCCCATATTTGTGCCATGTCATCTGTTTGGTTGTATCTTCGTTCAAGTAAAGGCGTTGAATTCTTGGCAAGATTGGAAAATATTGAAGAACATTTGCGGGGACTTTGCTCTGCTTCTTCGTACCATCACTGAGGTCTCTCTCGACATACCTAGAGGCTTTGCACTTGGCGCAATACTTGTCATCGGCATACTCTTTCGTAAATAAGACACATCCGTTTGGACAAGCATGTATCTGCTCATAGGGCATCTTAAGTGCATGAAGGATTTTCTTCGCTGCATACCAACTTTTAGCCAGTTTGTGACCTTCGGGGAGAGAGCGACCCCAAGATGTCACCATCGAATTAAAGCAATCTCTGCTCATGTTGAATTGGGTCTTTATAGACATTGCTTGTGCAATGGCATCCAGCTGACATTGGTTTGTGTGGTCGTGAAGAGGTTATTGTGAGGAATTCAGCATTTCTAAGAAGGCCCTCGTAGACTCCTCCGGTTCTTCCTCTGATCCCTCTTCACGTGCATCGTTGAAGTCAGCTACGATGTCAACTATCCCGGTACCATTGTTGTCGGTTCGCCGACGCACCACCTCCTCTCTGCTACGTTCAAGCTCGCCATGAAGGGTCCACCAGGTATACCCACGCTTAAACCCATGCTTCTGCAGGTGCACACACATCGTCTTCTTCGACTGTTTTGTGCCGTTGCGACACTTCAAGCAGGGGTACCAACTTTATCTTTGGCCTCTAGCAAATGCTGCCTCCACAAATTCGTTGGTCTTCGTCACCCATTCAGTGGTCATGCCAGCCTGACTAGGGTGTCCAGTGTACATCCACTCACGATCATCCATACTGGTACTTGCACTAACAGTAGGGGCACCAAATTCATATTCATCAAGATATGTATAATGTAATTAAGACTAGATACACACCTAATTACCATTGTCATATTATTTACGCCATGACTTTAATTTTTTACCATACAAAAGGGAAACGTGCATCCATGGATTGAATCCTATCTCTAATAGGTAAAGATGGGTCCTAATCCCACCCGAGTACGTGTAGATTGGGTTCGTTTCCCGTGCTCTACTCTGGTCCTCGGCAAAATTTCGGCAGCACCTCCCCGCTGTTCTCCAGATACACGTCTCGACAACAAGCCGAGAGAATGTGCACCCGGAGAACAACGAGGTGGCGCTGACGAAATTTTGCCGAGGACCGAAGTAGAGCACGGGAAACGAAACCTAATCTACACGTACTCGGGCTGTCCATGGATAATGTGGACAATTCGTAAGGACGGCGGTTATAAATATGCAAAGACATGCATATTTATAGATGCCACCCTTTCGAATGGGAGAGGCCTAGGTTACGAGACTTGACATGAAAATAAAAGCTAGTGGCATCGGCACGACGAACGGAACGAAGTAAATAGGGGAGGGGGAGGAGATGACAGTCAAGCTCACCCCGAGACCGTAGAGACGGTAGTTGAACAACGATGGCAATGGCAACGGGACGGACAATGCTCCTCGAGGTGAAGAGAAAATCCCTGCACATGAAAAGCACCGGCACAACCAACATAAGCACTCGTGAAACAATCTGATAAAAACATTATCAACATCATCTCACAATTGACAACTATATATATATGTGTAGCAAGACTAGACTCTCTGGCTTGTCTTCTCCAATCTAAGCATGTTGCAAAAAACTGAGCATTTAATTTCCTACGAGCATTAATCAAAAGTTGAAATTTTGCCTTGCAGAACAACCATATTATGGACAAGCACAAGGCTGCCTTATACTAAAAAATTTAGGCAGAAGAAAATGGAAAGGGATACATCCATCAGCAAATCATCCATACATCCATCTATGCATCCATCTATGCATCCATCCTTACATACATCTATAAATCCATCCACATATACTGCAATCCATACATCTATCCATCTAAAAAAATACAAACAAAGATGGGGAGCGGTGCTCACCGTGGGGTGGGGCAGAGGGGGGCTTGGGGAAGAGGGGGAGGTGGTGCCCCGCTTCGGTGGTGACCAGCGGCGGCGGATGCGCAGGAGGGAACCGGCGGCGGTGCTGCCCACGGCAGCCGTGCCGCTAGGGAAGGGGAGGACGACCCGGTGGCGGTCGCGCCATTGGAGGAGGACGGGT
>NC_041387.1:94884951-94890115 GCF_002162155.2 Triticum dicoccoides
GTGGACAAGGGTCCCAACGGCGGCGCGGTGGAGGCGGAGACCAGCTGCGGCGGCGCGGTGGAGGTGGAGACGGGCGGCGGCGGCGTGGTGGAGCCGGGGACGGGCGGTGGCGGCGGCGCTGTGGAGCCGGGGACGGGCGGGGATAACCTAGCGCGCGCGGTAGAGACAGAGGAATCGGGGATGATGCGGTCGGGGTGGGTTTTTTTTTCTTAATTTCCATTAATTTGCCGTTAGTGGGACCAAAAGGAGACGGCAAAGCAAGGCTCGGTGCCAGTTTTTTTTTCTATTAGTTCGCCGCCTAGTAGGACAGAAGGCAGACGGCAAAGCAACTGACTTTGCCGTCAGTGGATGACAAACACAGACGGAAAACTGGGGCACCGTTACCTACCGTCAAACTAGACAAGTGTCCATCCTTTGCCGTCACCCAGTGAAATAACAGACGGCGATGAGCCAGTTTGCCATCTTGATTTCTTTGCCGTCATCCTTTCGCTAGGTTTGCCGTCAGCCAGCACGCTCATAGACGGCAAAGCGCAGATTTGCCGTTAGTCATACTTTGCCGTAAGCTCCTGACGGCAAAACTTTCTTTGCCGTCTACCCCGACGAAATGCTGACGGCAAAGCCGCTCACTGACGGCAAACTAGCAGTTTCCTGTAGTGGCTAGGGAATTCGGCCCATAAAGGAGCCTTACCAAGCCACGAGGCTAGCTAGAATATGCCCTTCTTCTTTGCCTATGGAGACGTTGATACCGAGGTGCATCTCTTGTTTGATCGATCAGTGGGATCTCATGTTTGATCGACCGAAGAAATTTCAATTCTTATTTCAAACCGCATTGAACAGAAAAAACAACATTGCATTTGTCTGGAGTATAAAACGATGGACTGCAGGAGATAATGGAATAGCAGTTACCATAATAAATTTAACAAGTTCCATGGTGACGTGACAACACAACTGATTATTTCAGAAATAAATTCATTATAGTAATAACAGAGAAAGCTCTTTTCTTCCATGTTGCTTCTTTCATCAATAGAAGATCCCAGTTTCATGTTCGCATGGAAGTGGTGGAGACCTGAATTTTTGTAGAGTATATGTTACCAACGACAGCTTAAATGCAACAGAAGCTAAATGTAATTATGTAAACATGGTAAAAGCATAGTAACAATGAAAAATCTAGACTATAATTAAAATATGGATAGCCGACAAAAACCAAAGGAACCAAATATGCAGATGATTATGTGCCAACCTAACTGGCCATGGCAGGCAGATAGTTTGAATGCATCATGTAACTTCACGAGAAAAAGTTTGCAAAATCTTAATACTCAGATTGTGCGGTTGTTTTGTGTTGTGGTGAATGTATTTTACTATCCGTTGTGAAAAACTAGCCGCAAAAATTGAATAAAATTGATTGGCTGGCTAGACAAACGGATTGTCACGATCCATCTCGATCCCATCCATAGTCTAATTTGAACAATTAATATATATTTTGGAGGGTACATAATAACTACCTAGATTTCAAAATGTACACATGGACTTTTGTGGAATTCCGCCATTTGAAACTTTAGTATATAGGCATCAAGCGAACAATTTCAGTGGTAGGCTTCTCAAAAGTAGCCAAACTACTGAAAGAAATCAGAAGACAGAAGTTCCTCCTATTCACTTGCAAGAAACTATACAGAGCCTTTGATCCAATCCAAAGTTAATTTTCATACCAGGTTTGCACAGCATCTACCGAGCCTCTCAACAATGCTTTCGATGGAAGGTCTCTTCTTCCGATCAATGTCCACACACTCTAGACCAATTTCAATGCATACTGTTACTTCCTGCAGGGCATTTGGATTTAACTTGTATATGGACGCTATGTGCCTTTTTGTCCAATTTTGACGTACCTATGTTAAGAATTCGAAATGTTATCCTAGGTGACAATATAAAAATAAACTCTCACATAAATCAACATCTAGTATTCTTTCTTACTCTTTCAATAAATTCCCTTGCTGATGGTTCGTTCTGTTTGGGGGTATTCTTCTCGCCAGTGGTAGTCTCGATGATTAATAGGCCTAAACTGTATATGTCGGACTGAGTGGAGATTTCACCTCTGTATAGGTATTCTGGAGCTATGTATCCGCTGCACACAGTTAGCAGTAATAATTTGATAAACATTACTAGAAGGCGAAAATGCAATTTACCACAAAATATCATCACAACTCCAGTCAGCTTACTATGATCCCACAACATTCTGTGTGTTCGCCCGTGTTTGTTCTTGGCCAAATAGCCTGGAAAGTCCAAAGTCCGCGATTTTCGGCGTCATGTTATTGGCCAACAATATATTTTGAGGCTTCAAATCCATGTGGATAATAGGAATCCTATGAAGGAAAAGTAAACCATCGCAGATCCCCTTAATTATTTTGAAACGCGTGTCCCAAGCCATGTTGATGGGTTTGTCTGAAGTTAAAGAGTCAGTTATTTCAGTACCTAAGATTTAATAGTTCAAGGAAGAGAACAGAAGAATGTAATCCGTACTCCAAACATGGTAAATATCAGATGAAACTAAGACAGAAATATATCAGAAGCGTTGCATACCAAAGAGGTTCTTCTGGAGGCTTCCCTTAGGTAAATATTCGTAACAGAGTAGACCTTCGTAAACATCTGCGACAATATATCGCCCATTGTTTAGAACTACTTTCTTCTGTCCTTCATGGCAAAACCCAACCAACTTGACTATATTTTCATGTCGGTAAGCCATGATGTTTTGAACTTCGTTATTAAATATTTTGTCACGTGCAATCGGCGCATTTTCTGCAAGCTTCTTCACAGCAATCGTTTGCCCATCAGGCATAGTTCCCTGTTCAACCTCACAGACACTTCTATTCAGAAATATGCGCAACTTCTCCAAATGGTAAAGAATGTTAAGGCATGAACATACCGTATAAACTGTTCCAAATGCACCTTTACCGATAACACGGTTGTCTGAGAACTGATCTGTGATGGTCTTCAAGAAGTCTAGAGGTAGGTCCTTGGGTAACGTGCTTAGAACAGTCTGCTTGTCATCTTCGGTATTCATTTCTGATGTTGATGATATGAGAAGTAATGGATGTGAATTGCTAGAGGCTACGGATATATCAAAACAAGGGGAATAAAGTCTTCCTTTTTAAGAAATGAGAAACATGAGTAAAGCCATAACATATACTCCCTCCGTAAAGAAATATAAAAGTAGTGATCTAAACACTCTTATATTTCTTTACAGAGGGAGTACTAGTGTTTAACTAACCTATAAACAGGGTTGTGCTACGGTCATCTGAAAAATAACAAGGTTCTTAATAGAAAGCACTGACCTGGAGAAGATCCAACACTTGAGGTATGCTGCTATAGATGCTGGGAAGGGAACAGCGAAATGGGGCCGAGGCTTGTGAGATGAATGGTTTCGGTGATAGCCGAAGGTGCATATAAATGAACCCAACGAGATCTGGATTGAGTTGACTTGACTCTCCCTCAAGTCTTTCTTTCAAAAGAAAACGGGGGATCTGTTAGCGCGTATGGCGCGTGAGGACCTCCAGCGTGACCTGCCTCAGCCTCTGGGTCTGGGGTCAGATCTGACGACGCGCTGGACGCGGAGCGCGCTAGATTCTTTGTATTTCTTTTTGAGCTTCGCAGCGCGTGGCTCAAATGAAAACGCAAAATTTAGGCGATGTACAAAAATGAGGTCTTCGTACCTAGGTCACTGCTACCTCCGTACCAAATTAATTGCAAAGACGTCTTATACATTTTGGTACAGAGGTAGTACTAAATATAAATGTACCATTTTCACACGCCAGCCTTGCAACCGTCGGTGTGGGCTAGTTTATTTTTAACACAGTACAATCGCAGATGCTCACAACACATATAAACACGCATCCATATAAACACACTCAGGCACATCATATTTCTGTCCCTATGAGCACCTCCAAAATACTAAGACGATACAACAACTTGAAGTCGACGGATATAGTGTGTTTCCGGTACTTGAATCGCGTTCTTTTTGGCAAAAAGAAGAAAGAAGCGAATGCTATAGGGTAAGGCGGTAAGCGGCGAAGTGGAACCACAAAGAACCTGGCTAGAGCCAGCCCTCATCCGGTGCATAAGAAATCGTCGGACCAACCCACTCAGAAGTCAGAACACCCAGAAGAAGAAAAGGCACCGATGTTGTCACGGCGTCATGAACCAACAACCCGGGAACACACGCAGATTGTTATACCATTAGTTTACGGAAAGAGTATTTGGACAAATGACTAAGCGAAGACGAACAAGATCTCAGATTTAGGCCCTGTTTGGTAGTAAAATATTTTCTAAGTATTCTAAAAATACTACAGTTTTTTTAGATACCATAGTTTTATTTACTGTGACCTGTTTGGCTAGCACTAAATATTGTGTTATTAAAACTAGAGTATTCTCAAAACTGTAATAATATCTCTGCATAAAAAAAAACCCTGGACCTCTTTTTTAAAAGCAGAGGAAGTGAAAGAAACGAGCCAGTCGCTAACTATTCACAACAAGCTCGTCTCGCTCTCACACCATCGCGTCCGCCGCCGCCGCTGCGGCCGTCTCTCTGTAGATTCTCCATCGGCTACGTTCAGTTTTTGCATCCTCCTGTTCTTATGCACGCGTATGGTAATGGCTACCTAGCTAGCTGCCGAGAATAACTGACCATAAACTGTAAAGAAGCCAGCTACGCGTGTTTGCCATGCTAATGGGAAGGTATATGCTAGCTAGCTGCATCTGCATGGCCGATTAGTTGAATGCACCGGCTAGTTAGATGCGAGTGTTTGCAACGCTAACAGCTAGCCTTCTAAACTTACAGCACTGCGCACGCCACAGCCAAACAGGTGCTATGTATTGCCAATACTCTAAAATACTCTGTTATGTTAAAACCATGGTATGTTATGCCACAGGCTAAAATACTGTAGTTTGCTGATACTGCAGCTTTTTTACCGAAAAAGGCTTTCGCCCCGCTTTATAAATAAAGCAAACCGCCACAAGACATACAACCAAAGCAGGTCCACACACACACACCACCCAAGAACCACAAACAAAGTACAGAGGTTCTGCTGAGGGCACAGCTCAACAAGCCCAGAAGAAAGAGAAAAAAAACACAACACAACAAAGCCTGCCTGCCCAGCGCAGGTGATCTAGTCTG
>NC_041387.1:94890725-94897360 GCF_002162155.2 Triticum dicoccoides
CGGCCATCGAGCGAAGATCGGTGATGAAGGCTGAGATGGCATCCCGATCCGGGGGGCGGCTAAGCGGCCGCCAAAGCTGCAAGAAACCCGAGAATTTGTAGAGAGGATCAGTAGCGCGACGGAGGGGAGAACGTTGGATCACAAGCTTATTGCGAACGGTCCACAGCGTCCAGGCAAGGACCCCAACCTCCAGCCACCTAATGTGGCGAGAGGTCGTAGGGGACACTTGGAGTTCAGCAAAAAGGTCCGGGAAATTGGTGTGGCACCAACTCCCACCGACAATCTCGCGAAAGCAGCTCCAAAGGAACCGGGCGGAAACGCAAGCGAAGAAAATGTGATTGGAGTCTTCAGGAACATCGCAGAGGGGGCAGATACCAGTGCCCGGGCCATTTCGCTTGCGGACCTCCACGCCGGCCGGGACCCGTCCACGGATCCACTGCCACATGAAGATGCGAATCTTCAGTGGGACGCGGACGGACCACACCATCGACAGGGGGAGGGGGCGGATGAGGGAGCAATGGCCAAGTAAAGCGATTTGGTGGAGAACTGGCCAGACGGCTCCAGCCGCCAGCGCATAAGGTCCTGGTCGCCATCCACCAACGGCTCGTGAAGAGCAACGTAGTCAAGTAACTCACGCCAGGCGGCGGATTCCGCCGGCCCAAAAGGACGGCGGAAAGCAAGGCGCCCTAAGTCACTAAGGGCCCTATCAACAGAAATCATAGGGTCGACAGAGATAGAGAAGAGGGTGGGGAAGCGGGCCGCGAAGGGCGAGTCTCCGGCCCAACGGTCAAACCAGAAAAGCGTCGAGAGGCCGGACTCCACCGAGATAGAGGTACCAATGCGGAGCACCGATAGGAGTTGGATGAGAGACTGCCAAAACTGAGAGCCGCCCGATTTCTGGCAGAAGGCAAGGGGTTGACCATGCAGGTATTTATTCCGGATAATGTCCAGCCAGAGGCCACCCTGACCCTGCGCGATACGCCAAAGCCAACGGGAGAGAAGGACGATGTTCATCCATTTAGAGCACATGATGCCTAATCCACCCTGCTCCCTGGGCTTGCAGATGTCCGACCAGCTGACCATGTGATACTTCTGCTTGCCCGGTTCGCCAGCCCAGTAGAATCGGGACTGAATCTTGGCGATCTCCTTATGGAGAGATTCATGGAGGCTGTAGAAGCTCATAAGAAACAAGAGGAGGCTGGATAGGGATGAGTTGATAAGGATAGTCCGGGCCGCCTTAGAGAGCCACCTCCCCTGCCAGGGCTCGCATCTGGTCTAGAGCTTGGTCACGGAGGGGCGCAAGTCAGCAACAGAAAGACGCGCGTCACTAATGGGCGTCCCCAGATAGGAAGTGGGGAAAGAGCCCAGGCGGCAATTAAGCCGGTTGGCAAAGGCCACCGACTCAGAGGGGGAGTACCCCATCACCATAACGTCACTCTTATCGAAGTTGATCTTGAGGCCCGACATCTGTTGGAAGCAGAGAAGGAGGAACTTGAGGTTGGTGATGTCCAACTTCGAGCCTTCGACCATGATGATCGTGTCGTCAGCATATTGGAGGATGAAGATCCCCGAGCCCCTAGAGAGGTGGGGGGTAATCCCCCGGATGTGGCTAGCGGCTTTTGCCTTATCCAGAATGGCGGCCAAAGCGTCAACGACCATATTGAAGAGGAACGGAGAGAAGGGGTCGCCTTGGCGAACCCCACATAGGGTAGGGAAGAAGGGGCTGATCTCGCCGTTGATATTGACCGCCGTGCGACCGCAAGAGACCATTTGCATGACTCTTGTGATCCACCGGTCGTCGAAGCCCTTCCGAAGAAGGACTTCCCTAAGGAAGGGCCAGCTAACCGTATCATAGGCCTTATGGAAATCAATCTTCAGAAAGACCGCCTTCAGGTGCTTGGCCCGGACCTCATGAAGCACCAGGACACCATCCAGGATGTGACGGCCCTTAATGAAGGCCGACTGGTTAGGGTGGGTAATCCGATCCGCAAGCAGGGTCACCCTATTGGCGTACCCCTTGGCCAAGATCCGAAAGATCACGTTAATGACCGTGATCAGGCGGAACTGGCGAATGTCAGTCGCCCCAGGGACCTTGGGGATGAGGGAGATGGTCCCGTAGTTGAGGCGACTAAGGTCAATAGAACCCACAAAGAACTCATCAAAGATGCCCATGACCTCTGGTTTAATCACGTTCCAGAAAGTCTGGAAGAAAATGACCGGGAGACCGTCCGGTCCCGGAGCAGAGGAGGAGTTCATCCCCTTGATGGCCTCCCAGACCTCCTGCTCAGCGAAGGGAGCCGTCAGGGATGCGTTCTCTGCGTCAGAGACAAGTTGGGCGCCGGCCCAAAAATCCGGAGCGAGGGAGAGGCCGCTCCGAGTAGCTGGAGAGAAGAGGGACCGATAGAAACCGTCGACATGGGAGCGAATGTCGCGGGGATCCTGAAGGAGGCTGCCCCATCCCACAGGCAGGGGATGGTGTTGCGTGTACGGCGACCGTTGGCAATCGCCTGGAAGTAAGCCGTATTCGCATCACCCTTTAGGACCCAACGCTGCGCGCCCCGAAGGCGCCAAAAGGCTTCCTCATCGGTGTAAATCACCGAGAGCTGGTCTTCGAGATCATAGCGGGAAAGCCACTCCCCCCGGGGAGAGGCCCACCGCGCCAGCCCGTAAGTCAAGCGCCTGGATCGCGGTGAGAAGTGCCTTCTTACGCTCTCTGGCGTCACGGCCCAGGTTGGCCCCCCAGCCCTTCATGAATTGCCGGCCACGCTTCACACAGAAGTGCCACGTGTTAATAGCAGAAGGGGTACGAGGGTGGGGGTGAGCCCGAGCCTCGATCCACCGAAGACCTACGGCGTCGGTAAACCCAGCCTAGGAAAGCCAGAAGGTCTCAAAGCGAAACCGAGGTGGGGTCGGCGGACGCTCGTCCGCGGAGGAAAGGAGCAAGGGGACGTGATCCGAGCCAATCCGGGTGATGGCGCGGAGGGAAGCTAGAGGGCACCGGAGGTCACAGTCCGGGGAAACTAGGACCCTGTCCAGGACGGACAGGGTCGGGGAGGCCTGACGGTTGGTCCAAGTAAATCGGGCCCCAACCCGATCGATCTCCTAGAGGGCGAGGTCAGCAATGAAGTCGTTAAACATGTCCATCCGGGCAAAGCAGACATTGCCATTGTTCTTGTCCTCTGCAACGCGCAGCAGGTTGAAGTCGCCCCCGACGACCACGGGGAGGGAAGCGGCCGAGATTTTTCGGTGGAGCTCCTCCAAGAAGGAGGCCGATCTACTATGATCCGCCGGCCCATAAACAATGATGATCTCCCACTTGAAGTTGAGCGACCTCTCGAACAGCTCCATGCTGACGAAGAATTCGCCCCGATCCATGCTACCCACCTCAAAGGTGGCATCCTTCACACCTAAAAGGATGCCACCCGAGTGGCCCGCGCTCCCACTAGAAGGGAGCCAGTGCCACGCAAATAGGTGAGAGCTCAGCCGATCAAGCTCAGGGAGAGCAAACTCGCGACGCATGGTCTCCTGCACCGCCACGATGTCGATGTGCTCGTCGCGCATATATTCCACTAACTGGCGGCGGCGGCCATCATGACCGAAGCCGCGGATGTTCCAGAAGAGGGCCCGCATTAAGGGGCCATTGGGGGGCTGCTTGACCCCAGAACTCGGGAAGCGCTAAGCGCACGAAGGGCCGCCGTACGGGAGCGGGTGCGACCCTGAATCTCCTGCACGGCCACCAAGGGAGGGGGGCCGTCGATTGCGGCAAAGGTGGAGAGGAAGGTCCCCCAGCCGTAGAGGCGGGTGGGGGAACTAGGAGGGCCGCCCGGGCCTCCGCGAGCTTCCCATCGAGGACCTCACGGGCCCTGATGGCCGCGATCTGGGCCAGAGGGGGGCCAACTTCCCCGCGGAAAATGATCGCGGAGTCGGAGGCCACTTTGGCTAGGTCACCCAGGGGAACAGATTCAAGCACAGAGAAAGAACAAGACAAAGCAGAGGGGGGAATGGAGGGCGTACCTGGCTCCAGGTTACGGGCGGCAGCTCGGAGCTCCGCCCACTCGGGGATGGGCAACGCCGGGCTGCCCTCGGGATGGGCCGCATCCAGCCGAGCACTCCGGCGGGAGGCCACCAACGGGGAGGAGGCCGACCGACCGCGACGGGAGTAGGCGGCGGACCGGGGAGGGGAAGGCTGGGCCGCCAGCGGGGTGATGATCCGGGCCGCCCCCACCCCAGGAGATGCCGGAGGAGAAGGCGGCAAACCCGGCCCAGCACAGCCGAGGAAGAGCTGGGCCGTGGGAGCAGGATCGGCCGGGGGAAGGGACGGCGCACAGGAGGCCGGAGAGACTGTCTCCATGGCAGGCCGTGGAGACGACGGGGCCGGAGGTCCATCAGGCTGCTGGGAGGAGATGGCGACGGGGGGAGGCGAAGTCGGAGCGGGGGGGACCACCACAGGAGGCGCCCCCCCCCTCTGCGGCTGCTGCCGGGGAGTCGGAGACCAGGTCGCGGGGCAGGTCCACCGGGTCTAGCGTCGGTGGCGGAGACGAGGCGGGGGAGCGCGGGGAGGAAGCCGGGCAGACCACCAGACCCACACTGGAGATGTCGCTCCCCTCGGATGGCGACGCCTCAGAGATCGGCGGGACATCCACGGGGGGGGCGAGAAGCGGCCTGGCGTCCCTTGCCCCCCGTGGCAGAGGGAGGAGGCGAGGGGGAGGGGGAGCGGGAGTCCTCGGATGCCCCCTCCTCATCCGAGCGGTGAGAACGGGAGCGGTGGCGGCCGCGATAGTCTCCGCCGGCCCCCGGGTTGTCACCGGGGGGGCCAACGTCGAGGAAGCGAGGACGCCCAACGTGGTTGGGAGGCTCGGGGGCGATCCTGAGGTCGAAGCCCTGGTCATTGAAGAAGACCCGGACCGAAGTGCGCAGCTTGGAGGAGTCGAGGCACTTGACCTTGACCCGCACCTCCTCCTCCTTGCGCAGTGAGAGCTCGTCGACCACCACTACCTTGCCCAAGAGGCGAGACATCTGGCGGATGACAAGCTCGGACCACGCAATATCGGGGAGGCCGGAGATGAGGATCCAGGCGGTGTCGAGGACAGCCACGGCCTGGGCGTCGAGCACTGGCTCGGATATCTCGACAACCAGCTGGTTGAGAGCGAGAGTGATCCGGCCACTACGCGTCGCGTAGCCGTAGCTGGCGGAGTCGAGGAAGACGACGGAGAAGACGTGACCGGCGGTGGGGGTGACCACCCAGTCCCACTGGTGCCGGTAGAGGTGGTTGAGCTCAGCCTCGATCATCTCAGGGGAGGCGACCCCATCAACGACCATGACAATCGCCTGAAGGGAGGGCGATGGAGGAGGGGCGTCCGGGACCTCGTGGTGGAAGAAGCCCAACCCCTCGATCCCATGCCCATACATCATGAGCTCCGAGACCACCGGTCTATCCGGGCACAGCAGGGCGGGGTGGCCGGGATCCTTGCAGAGGTAGCAGCACTGGGGGTTGACGCACGCAACCTGGGAATGCCCCCTCACCCCACAGTTGAAGCAAGGGGGGCGAGGAAGACCGGAGATGGGACCTGGAGCGGAGGAGGACCCCAGACCCGCGGGGGGTGGCACAGCCGGAGTGACGCAAACACCACGGCGCTTCTTCTTCTTGGGAGGTCCGGTACGGCCATGGCTGGTGCCACCCCCCTGGGCAGGAGCCGGGGCCGCGACTCCCGCGGGAGCCGCGTGCGGAGGAACGTAGCGGCTAGTGGCCGGGGTCGGGAGGATTCCATCCCGCAGACGAGGGGAGCCGGGCCGAGCCGGACAGGCGGGAGATGGGAAGCGGCCCCGCCGGTGGGACGGCGACTAGGAGCGCCGGCGGGCGCGCCAGTCACCCGACGACCCGCCCGGCGACCGGGACCGAGCTCGGTCCTCCCGGCGAGCGGGGGAGCGACGGCTGTCACGCAGCTCCCGGAGCTCGCGCCGGAGCTCCTCCTCCCGCCGGAGGGAGTCGAGGGAGGGGCGGGTCGAGTCGCGGGAGGGTTCACCCGCCTTCCGTTTTGCCCGGGGCGCCGGGTCCTTCCAGTCCCGCGGCATGGCCGCCCTCGACACGGTGGGAGCCGGGAGGGGAGGGGCGAGAGGAGCGGGCGGGGACGGGCAAGCCGGACGGCAGGACGAGGGAAGAGGAGCAGCAAGGGGCGCCGGAGGGGCGAGGCAAGGGGAGGGTGAGGACAAGGGGGCGGGTCAGGGGATGGAAGTGGAGGCGGCGGCGCACTGGGACGGGGCAAGAGGGAGGCCACGGGGGAGCCACATCGAGCCTACGTTCCCCTCGCTGGGCCTAGGGCACGGGGAAGGCCCACCCGGATTGGGCCGGCCTGCGAGGGGAGTGGGGGGGCGATCCGCGGTGGGCCGCGCAGGGGCCCCCGGGCGAGATGGGCCGGGGCCCAGCAGCCCAGCAGGCCCCGACGGGTGGCCAGCGTCGCGGGGGAGGGCGAGGGGGGAAGAGGAAACCCTACCGGGCGCGGCCAGCGGCGCCGCCGCCGGTGCCGGACCGGCGAGGCCAGCGTTAGGGTGCCGGGAGGTCGTCTGCACGTGCAGCCCGGAGGAGCCGAAAAGTGCAATAAACGGCCGGTACGGAGCCGGCAGAGGCGACGGGGCCG